>NC_142935.1:78227303-78301556 GCF_046866305.1 Octopus bimaculoides
TATATATATATATATATATATATATATATATATATATATATATATATATATATATATATATATATATATATATATATATATATATACATATATACATATATACATATATATATATATATACATGTACATACTTTCTTGCTGTTGTCATTATAACACCTTGTTGTAAACAATATTCTTTGTTTTTCCTTGTGGAGCATATGCAAATAGGTTTGTTGTGCTTCCCACTCTTGAGCAGCCAACATACAGTTGTCCATGTGAGAAGCAGGGCTCTTCCAAGAGAAGACAAGCCACAGAGAGGGTTTGACCCTGAGATTTGTTAATGGACATGGCAAAAGTGACACGAAGGAGGAATTGCAGTCTTCTGAATGTAAAAGAAATGTCTGCTCCTGATGGAGTAAGAGGAATTCTTGGAATAAAGACGTCATCACCTTTTCCACATCCAGAAAGAATGGTAGCCTCGATAACGTGTGACGACATCTTCTTTATCACGAGTTGTGTTCCATTGCAATGTCTTGGTGGTTCCAGATTGCGGAGTAGCATAACAGGCATTTAAGTGATAATACGTGGAGAGGTAGTCCAGGAGGCTCCAACGAATTGAGAAATTCAGGAGTATAGTTCACCATTTCATTTGTATCTGGAACTGTATCAACAGACTTGTAAGTTTGAAGATTGCCGGGAAGAGAATGCATCAGTTGTTGATTAATTTTTGTAACAGCTACATTTTTTGGAGCTAATATTGCTCTTTCACACAGCCAATTGTGATTTAGGTAGTTTTCTTTGAAGTTGGGAAAGACTGTGTTTGAGGTCATCTACAAAATTAACAACAGAGCAAAATGGCCATACTTCCATTTGTCCTGCAGCGTGGAGAGGCACCTTGCCATCACCAATTGTCAAAATGTCCTGTGCAAACTTTTTGGACATTTCGTCGTCATGTAGCTGAACTCTCATGTTAGTGTTAAGACTGAGGATGGTAACATGATGGCACAGGGTAGAGGACTTCAGGCATGCTTGGACCTCATCTGCTCTAGTGCCTTTCCTGAAGGAGGTATCGTTTCTATGGAGAAATACTTCATAGCAAAATTCTCACCAAAACTGAATGGCTGAAACATGAAGATCACAACCCATCTAGGATCTTCAACTTTGGAACAACAGACCCTAAAAAAACAGCAAGAAACCCAGATAGTGGGACATTTTTGTACCAACAAGAATTGAACCCAGTTACCTAAGTTCTCATATTTCTCTCCTAACTTTTTTGAATTAACCAGCTGTATAGATATAATCACAATTCCTTCCTTCCCTTTTACACTCCTTTCAGACACACACATGCACTCTCTCTACCACTGGACAATGATACCAAAGAATACCATCTGGTTTTGCCAACTTTTTTTTTTTTAAAGGCCAAGAATGAACTTGTCACAGCAGGAACTGACCAACTGTAAACTATAAACAGAATCTTCCTCTTCCTTCCTCTTCCCACTGACACACCTTTCAAATACACAGGCACACACACACACATGCACACAGACACACACGCACATAAAAAAACGCACCCACACTCTCCTACTAGACAATGACACCAAAGATTCTTTTTTGAAAAACAACTTCTTCAAAACAATCACACCTGCTTTTGCCATTCCTTTAAAAGGCTAAAAATAAACTTATCATTGAAAAGAACTAACCAGCTATGAAGCCAATTTTCTTCTTTTCTCTTTCCCATCGACACACACACAGACACACACACCAACACAAAAAAACACACACTCACACACTCTCTCTCTCACTTTTCCTCACCCTCTCTTACTATCCTATATATCTCTCTCTCCACCCCTACACACTCAATAAAACTATATAAAGAGACCCTCCGCAAGGTCTTCTCAAAACAATTTGAAAATCATACATATATATATACATATCGTCGTCGTCGTTTAACGTCCGCTTTCCATGCTAGCATGGGTTGGACGATTTGACTGAGGACTGGTGAAACCAGATGGCTACACCAGGCTCCAATCTGATTTGGCAGCTGGATGCCCTTCCTAACGCCAACCACTCAGAGAGTGTAGTGGGTGCTTTTACGTGTCACCCGCACGAAGGCCAGTCAGGCGGTACTGGCAACGGCCACGCTCATCTCGCTCGAGAAACCTCATGTGAAACCGCACAAGAGCCCCAGCCCAGGTGCACCGTCAACGACCTCGCTCGAAAATCCTACAACAACCCCACACAAGAGCCAGCTCAGGGGCACTGGCAACGATCTCGCTCGAAGAAATTCCATGTGTCACCCGCACAAGAGCCAGCCCAGGGGCACTGGCAATGATCTTGCTCGAAAAACCTCATGTGTCACCCGCACAAGAGCCAGCCCAGGGGCACCGGCAACGATCCCGCTCGGAAGATTTCATGTGTCGGCAGCACATGAGCCAATCCAGGGGCACCGGCAACGATCCCGCTCGAAACATTTCATGTGTCGCCCGCATATGAGCCAGTCCAGGGGCACCGGCAACGATCCCGCTCAAAAGATACATATATATATACAAATACATATATACATATATATATATATATATATATATATATATATATATACATATACATATATCTTATCTATAAAAGGCAGATTTTCTCTGTATGTGTGTATGCATGTTTAAAATTTATACATTTACACAATTCCAAATTTTGTGGATGAAAAAATCGGAATTAATATTTTAAATACCATAACGTAGGTAATTCCTTCAGTCAAAATAACAATTTCGAAATAAATCAATAAAATTATGTACATAACCATTTTCCCCTCTAATACAATCTAATTCCCTCTTTCTGTTGCTATTACAAATCGTTTCAACTCCTACTTTCTCTTATGAAGGTTTACGAACGATCCAAGAAAAAAGACAGAAAGAAAGGGAGAAAGACTGAGAGTCAAATAAACAGACACACTACCAATACATATGTAACTATGGTTACATATGACCTCACTCTAATTAGTGTGAATTGTAAGTTCACTTCCTATTTCTAACAACATCCTTCACAAAAAAAAAAAAATAGCGACACATCTTTTTCAAATGCGATCGACAAACTTTTATTCCCTACAAACAGAGTTTTTTGAAAATCTTTTCTCACACATTTACTTACTCATATATATACACTCATACATACATACGTACAAATACACCCATACATACAAATACCCATCAATATTTTTCAAATACGATCCACTCTTTCTTAAAACACATTTATTTTTCCCTACAAACTGTAATGGCTAGTAAGCCATTATTTAATTATTAAATAAATGTGAGAGTGAGAGTGATGTTGTTTATGATCATTTCTGTTTATCATGGTGAGGAAAATATATATTATATTTTTGCCTCGTTGCTAATGGTAGAACATCATCAGAACAAAGAAGTCAGAGGTAGAGAGAAGAGTGAAAGATCAATGGTTACAGCGGAAAAGAGAATATCTAAGATTTGAGTGTCTTACATTATATTGGGGTTCACAGTTTGTTAAATCTGTTATGAGGTGGATGAAGAATAGAAGTTAGTTGGACCTGTGGTCTCATGTTTATTCAGTGGCATGTCTTGTACATGCCTGTAACTTCTGGGGGTTCACCAGCGGTGCAATGTAAGGTAGCTAACTCTAATTAGGGAAAACCAGTGATATTATAATGACTTTGGTGTCTACTGAAATAAAGGTTGTAGGTGGTTCATATTATTGGTATAAAATATGGAACGAGTGTTGGTCCGATCTAGCGTATAGAGAGACTCATTGCTGTAATAGTATTTAGTTATGAAGAGTGCAAATAGAAAAAGAGGGTGGGAAGGGAGAGTTTGCTTGTAAGTATCTTAGGTGGTTCTCAGTTAAAAAGAATTATATGCATACATAGGCTAGCGTAGGATATAGAGTAGGTATATAATTAATTGCTTATTATGTGGGTTTGGAGTAGGGTAACATAGAATATGTGTTAGGTATTTTGTGTATTTATCTATAATGCAAGTTTGGGTTGGTAAAAGTGGTTCAGGGGAGATAAAGCGCTGGTGAGTAAGTCTACTAGTAGGAGTGAGGCTAGGATAGTGATATGTACAGGATAGGGCTGGTGTAACAAAACTTACAGAAGACAAATTGGCTTATATGCAGACAAAAAATATTATTTTCATGTCTTTTAATCAATAGAGGCAGTTTAGCCATTAATATTTTCAGGAGTTCTGTTAAACAGAGATCGCACCACTTATTAGTAGTGTTATAAGGCAAGGTGGTTGCTAGGATGTGCCATTTTAAACTATAATTAATTTTTTTATCCTTGAATTCCCAGATGTAGCTACTAAGCCCTGTAGAGTTTGCTTTCTATTTCTAAAGCTAGATTGGTGTGAGTTCGTATCTCAGTATTATTTTGTTTTTTTTTTGTGGTGCCTATATACGATTTTGTATGGTTATTTGTAAGTATGTTGCATTGGTATACTACATTTTCTGTTTTACACCTATTAGAGAATTGGCTCTTATTTCTGTCTCTGCAGCCACGTAAAGTATCCTGTCTATCTGTGTTAGTGCTGTGTTGAGGGGGCTATTCTTAGTTAGGTTGTTGTCTGTGTTACTTGAAGGCACATCTTTAGGGGTGGGATTTCTTCTATTTGCTGGTTGGCTGTCCTGTTTTATGTTGCTGATTTTCCTGGTTTCATAGAAGGTGTCAAGTTTATTGTTATTTATCGAGGCTATGATAGTAGCTAAGTTATTAGTAAGGCTATGGCCTGCTCTGATTTTATTCCTAAATATTGCTGCCTATTTATTATTTACATTCAAATGTTTATCTATGAGTCTCATTATGGAGCAAACTATGTTCGATTTGAGTTGCATGGCGAAGGGGATTATAAATCTGATCTTGTCTCTATCTCGTTTATTTTTACTATTGTTATTTTTAGTATAGAAGCTGCCCTCAGTGTTCGTATAGTGCATGAAGTTATAGGTTTGGTTATTGTATTTCTTTCTATAGTTGTGTTTATCATTGTTGTTTGTGCCAGTCTTATTGGAGTTATGTCTATACGGCTTATGTGAACTCAATGGCTTGGTGTTATCGTTCTTTATTGGGGTTGTATTGGTTCTATGGGGCTCGTTATTTTTATTTTTATGAATATGTAGGTTTATTATTATTATTATTATTTACCATAGGTAAATAATGTTCATTTTAAGGTGTTATTATAATCCATGGTATTAAATCCTGTGGTAAGTACAGTCACTTGCAGGAGATATATCTGTAGGCTGCAGTTTACATCATGTTTCCATTATATACATATATATATATATCTTTACATATATATTAGCAAACGACCTCCCCCCCCCCCACTGTCCATTGGACAGTCTGTATAGGTGAAGAGAGTTAACTTGGACTGTGTTAAGATGTAGAGATGTTTGTTGAGTGTATGGGATTGTTACATTTGGTTAAGGCATTAAATATTCCTGAGACACTAAAACTGTTAACTGTTTCTATACCACGGCTATTTGACTTCGAAGCAGCCTCTCGTGCACGTCGACGGTCAGCTAGTTCGGGTGTTTCTGAAACCCTAGTCATCGACGTGGAGGCAGCAGCGCATGCACGCCAGTGTTCAGCTTGTTCAGCTGTCTCGCTTGCACGCAGTGAACGCATAGCAAAAGCATTTCCTGTTTTTTTGCCAAGGTTACTCTTCCTTCTTCAAGGCATCCTATCAAGAAATTTTGAAATTCAATAAAACCTAATAAAATTAAATAAAAGTATTACCTCAATGGTTTTCGCAAGCTTTCCATATTGTTTTTTTAAAAACAAAATGCCAAAACGTTTAAAAAGAATTTTTGGCACGATATTGTCATCACCAACATGAACGTAATTGTGAATGAGTAGTTACATTTAGAAACGCGCGCACGTGTACGATTGTGTGTGAGAGAGAGAAAGAGAGTAAAAAAGAGAGAGTGAATGAGTAAAAGAAGTATGTACGTCTATATGAAATCGACATGTGTGTGTTTGTGTGTGTGTACACGCACGTGCGTGCTTGTGTATGTGACAGAGAAAGAAGGTCAGAAAGAGAGATAGAATGAGTGAAGGTACACACACATATTTAGAAAATGTGACATAACAGTATAAAACTTTTACGGTAGTTGATTGAAGATAAGCGAAAAGAACAGAGAAAGAAAGTAACAGATGTATGTACGCCGATATGAAATAGACGGGTGTGTGTGTGTGCGTGTGTGCCGGTTGTCTTAGCAACTGATTGATTTTAATGGCAGAACAAACAGGACAAAAAGATTACAAAAATAGCGATTCTCACCTTGAAACTAACTATTTTGAAAATGTTTTTAGATTACGGAATACCCAGCTCCGTCATGTATCTATGTTTAAAATTTCAGCGCGATCGGGTGAACAATACTAGAGTTATAAGTTCACAAACAGACAACGGAACGGATTATATATATTAAGATGTATATATACATATATTTATATATGTACCACTCCATACAGCAATGAATTTTGGACTCGTGCTGATATCCACAGCTTTGTACACTGTGTTAGGCTGTGTGTGCTATTCTGCGACATTCCAACTGCATCTAATGAAGAGGACTCCATCACTGACCCAGGCCACCGACCATCTCAGTGGACACCAGCTCCTGGCCAGTTCAAAGCAGCTGATCTTTTTGCAGGCATCTGCCAGCGTGCTGTGGACTGGTTTGACTTTTCCAGGTGTCCCCGACATCTGAACATCTCCCCAGCTGAACTCTCAGCTCTTCGATGTCTTTGATGCCGCAAAGACATCATCATAAAACCAGCTGACAACAGTGGAGCCGTATTGGTGTGGCGCACAGACCTCTACAAGGCCGAAGCTCTCTGCCAACCTCAAGACACCTCCTTCTACTGCCCTCTGCCCTCCAACCCCACGCCTAGCTACCACCCGCATTGTCCGCACCCCTGCAATTTACTTCCTCCCCAAAATCTACAAACCTAATAACCCTGGCTGTCTCATCATCTTCACCTGCAAATGCCCCACAGAACTCATCTCCAAATATTTTGACCGTATCCTTGCCCCACCCCCAGTGGCCTCCCTCCCCACTCACATCCATGCTCTCCGCCTGTTCAACTCTTTTTCCTTCCCTCTTGGCCCCGCTAAACTTCTCTTCACTCTTGACATCAAGAGCCTTTACATGGTGATCCCACACTAGGAGGGGCTTCTTGCCTAATCCCCAACTTGACACATCCACACTTCTTCGTCTGGCCGAATTTGTTCTCTCCCTTTACTTCTCATTCACGGGTGATTATTACCAACAGTTCTCAGGAGTGGCCATGGGAATGAGAATGGGCCCCAACTATGTGAACCTGTTCGTTGGTTATGTTGAGGCCCTAATATTGTCAAGATTCACTGGTCCCACGCCCGAACTATACGGTCGTTATATTGACGACTGTATCAGTGCGACCTTGCTCTCCCACCACAAACAACTTAACTCCTTCCTCCCTTTTGTCAAATCTTTCCATCCTGCCCTCAAAATTCTCCTGCATTATTTCCAACACTTCCATCGTCAGCATTCATTACACCACCTCCATCTACTACAAATACACCGACTCACACTCATACCTCAACTTCTCCTCCTCCCACCCTAAACATACCAAGCTCTCCATCCCCTACTACCAATTCCTTCATCTACACAGGCTCTGCAGTGACAATCATGATTTTCAGACTCAGTCTCAACTCATGCCTCACCACTTCATCCTTCATGGATATCCCCTCACTACTATCCACACTGCCCTTGCCAGAGCATGTTCCATGGACTGTGCACCTGCTCTCTCTCACCACACCCACCCCACCTTCACACATTTCCCCATCACCCTACCTCTCCAATGCACCATTCTCTGAGTCTTCCAGTTACTCCAGTCTGACCCCTCCACTTCGCACATCTTCCCTAACCTACTCTTCCCCTCCTTCAAACAAGCCATAACCTACGTAACAACATGGTCCACAGTTTCTTCCCTACCCCCACCTCGTGTCTCTGCTCCCACACTTGTCCCTACCTCTCCAACACCACCATGCTCACAGGCACCCATCATCAACCCTATCATATCACTGACTCCTTCATCTGCTCTTCTAGCAATGTCATTTACTGCATCTCCTGCTCTCTCTGTCCTTCTCTGTACAACGGTCAAACAGGACGCCGCCTGGCTGACCAGTTAGCAGAACACCTCCAAGACATCAGACTCTAAGACACCCCAGTATCATGCCATTTCTGCTCTACCAGTCATTCTTTACAACACCTGTCAGTGTTCGGATTATCCTCGCACAGGGGCCACCTGGATTCTTGTCTTCGCTGTGAACAGGAATTAATCTTCTCTCCACTCCTTCGTGCCATATGGGCTCATCTCCTCTCCCTTCTTCATCTAACTCCCCTCCTCTCACACCTACTTCCTCCCTTCACTCCCACCCACCTCTCCTCTCTTGCTCTGACACCTACTTCCTCTCTTCACTCCTACCCATCTCCTTTCATCATTACCCCACCATCCCTATACATCCCATCCCACTCCCACCCTGTACACATTAGCGTTGATCACTTCCCAGCACTCATGCCACACACCACCCTACACACATTAGCATTAACCATTTCCCAGCACCCACTCCACTCACTACCATACCACACCGCATACATTAGCACTGACCACTTCCCAGCACCCACACATCATCCACAACCACATGTCAAGGTCACCAGCCCCTATCCACACACATGCTCTCATATACACATGCACGTGCACCTTCGTTTTGGGATCAACACTACTTTATTATCTCCCCTTCTTCCTAGCTCTCATGTCTGACCACCTCGGTCCGGCCATCGCCATGATTGACCACTAGCTACTAAAGCTTTCCTTTTTTATTCTGTTTATTTCCTCGTGTTCCTTTCTGTTGAAAAGCGTAGGCTCAAAACGTATGACTTTCTCACCTTCTTGAGTGTTAATCTAATACACCTGTTTGTTGTTTACACACCTGTCTTCATCTTTTGTTTTTTTGTAAATTCCAACTATGTATCTATACATATATATATATATATATATATATATATATATATATACACGTATATACGTATATATACATATATATATGTATACATATATTGTGTAAATGTATATATGTACATATACATATATTGTGTAAATGTATATATGTACATATACATATATATGTGTATATATATATATATATTATGTGTATATATATATATATTATTGGCTAAACTGGCAATATGACAATCCCCAAGTACAACAAAATATATATATATATATATATATATACATAGATATACATACGTGTGTATATATATATATATATATATATATATATATATATATATACACACACACACACACACATACATATATATTAATTTGACTTGGTTTAACTGCAAAGCAAAGACTTTCAAAATACTTGTTAGAGAATTACTTTATGCTGATGATGCTGATTTGTTGGCACACTCAGAGGGGGATATGCAACATTTAATGGACAGATTTTCCATTGTAGGGGCAACAATCTTAACATGCTTGAATGTTTGAATGATGACCGGTCAAAAGTGAGAACAGGTGTAGCATGTCTATCAAATGAACACGAAAACCTTCTTTTCAGGCACTGAATAACATCTCCCCTTCCCATACCTCCTCCCACATTCCTTTCCCAGTTTTTAGATTTGGCACTGTCAATGTAGGCACACTGAAAAGTAGGTCTAGTGAGATTGTAGAGATGCTTGAACAGAGACATGTTAATGTATGCCGCATACAAGAGGCAAGGTGGAGAGGAGCTTCAGCCAGGGTCCTCACAGGCAAGCACATAGGTATAAAATCTCATGGGAAGGTAACAGTGGAGGAGGGGGTGTAAGCATACTCCTTGCAGAGAAATGGGTGGATAAAGTCATAGAGGTAGTCAGGGTATGCAACAGAGTGCTTAAGCTCAGGCTAGTCCTGCAGAATAGTATAGCTACAATTACGGGCCTACCAAACGATCAGAAGGATCACTTTAATGATACCCTTCTACAGGCTACCTCAAGGACAAGTGGCAATGACATCTTTGTGGCTGGAGATTTTAATGAGCATGTTGGACAGCAATCCGGTATCTTCCATGGTGTTCACAGGGGCCATGGAATTGGTTCCCAAAACAAAGACGGAACTAGGCTACTGGAGTTCTGTGATGCATGCAACCTATTAATCTGTAACACTAACTTCAGGAAACCAAACAACCGCCTGATAACCTATCGATCAGGTGACTCTGCTAGCCAGATTAATTTCATCTTCACCAGACAGCAGGATACAAGGTTGCTCTTAAATACAAAGACCATCCCTGGTGGAGAATGTAACCTCCAGCATAGACTAGCTAATAGTGACTTTAGACTCGAGGCCAGAAGGATGCCAAGAAGCAGACCAATCCAGAAAAAAAGGATCTGGAAGCTAAAGAACCCTTCACATGGTCAGAGATTTAGGGACATCCCCAGTAAGAAATTTGATGAGAGGGAGGAGGAGCTACAGACTTTGGACATAGAAGGTAACTGGAAATTCCTATGGGACAACTTACCGAGCCACACAGACCAAATCTGCGGCTGGTGCAAAGTCCCTTCCAGATCTAGAGTAACGTAGTGGTAGAATAATATGGTAGACAAGGCCATTAGAGCAAAGAAACGGGCCTGGAAAGCCTGGAAGAGTGGCGGTAGAACGGAACTGTACCAGATAGCTGAATGGGAGGCTGGGTGACAGGAATACATAGCCAAGGGAGAAGCAGAAAAGAAGTTTGCCAATGTTCAGCAATGTGAGGATCAAACAATTGAAGTATTTTGGATTGCAAGACAGTGTGTGAGAGAAAATTGTGATGTCACAGGAGAGAAATGTATGCACATGGACAATGGTACACTTGCTTTTAATGATTCTGCAAAGAAAGAAGCTTGGAGAAGCCATTATGAAAGGCTGCTGATTGTGGAGAATGAATGGGAGGAGAAGAATCTGCCAAATGTTGACCCACTAGAGGGACCACCTACACGAATAGATAGCACCCTAGTAGATAAAACAATTAAAGATATGAAGTCAGAAAAAGGCCCCAGCGCATCAGGAATCACTGTTGAGATGCTTAAAATACCTGGTGGTGTGGGTTATGGCTTAGTCACCTGTATTATAAACCATGTAGTTCATGAAGGAGTCATGCCCAATGACTGACATAGCAGTACCATAGTCAACTGCTACAAAGGTAAAGGTGATGCTTTAGATAGAAATAACAACAGGGGTATCAAACTGCTGGATCAGGTGATGAAGGTCACAGAGAGGATCATAGCCCAACTAATTAGGTAGAGAGTCTGCTTAGATGAAATTCTGTTAGGTTTTTGTACCACTGATGCTATATTCCTGGTATGGCAACTGCAGAAGAAATACCTAGCCAAAGATAAACCCCTATACTTGGCTTTTGACTTGGAGAAAGCTTTGACAGGGTCCCCCAATCCCTTATATGGTGGGCGATGCAGAAATTGGGGATTGACAAGTGGTTAATAAAAGCTGTTAGTAAGGTAAGGGCTGGCAATGAGTATAGTGAAGAATTCTGGGTAGAAGTAGGAGTTCACCAAGGATCGGCCCTCAGCCCCCTCTTATTCATCATAGTCCTCCAGGCAATAACAGAGGAATTCAAGACAGGTTACCCCTGGGAGCTCCTCTACGCTTATGACCTTGTTCTAATAGCTGAGTCACTATCAGAACTAGCGGAAAAGTTTCAGGTGTGGAAGCAAGGTCTAGAATCGAAGGGCCTTAGAGTCAATCTAGCAAAAACCCAAGTCTTAGTAAGTAGGATGGCAGACAAATCACAAATCCCTTCAGGTAGATGGCTCTGCTCAATCTGTAGAAAAGGTGTAGGTAGAAACTCCATAAGACGTATTTGGTGTAAGCTATGGACAAATAAGACTTGCAGCAATATCAAAGGAAGGCTAACTGGGAAGATAGTTTTTGAGTATGGCAGATACACAGGGGCAATAAACACTGAACATGTGCAGAAAACTAGAAGTTGTTGATAGCTTCTGGTACCTAGGCAACCAAGTTAGTAGCGGGGGTGGATGCTTTGAGTGTAGTTGCTATAATAAGAATACCCTGGGCAAAGTTCAGGAGCTCTTACCTCTGCTGATAACAAAGGGCCTCTTGCTCAGAGTGAACAGTAGACTGTATGATGCATGTGTGCAAACTGCCATGCTACACGGAAGTGAAACATGGGTTGCGACTGCTGAAGACATGCATAAGCTTGCAAGAAATGAAGCTAGTATGCTCTGCTGGATGCGTAATGGTAGTGTACATACACAACAGAATGTAAGCACCCTGAGAGAAAAGTTGGAGATAAGAAGCATCAGGTGTGGTGTACAAGAGAGATGACTGTGCTGGTATGGTCATGTGTTGCCTATGGATGAGGACAGCTCTGTGAAAAAGTGTTACACCCTAACAGTGGAGGGAACCTGTGGAAGAGGTAGACCCTGGAAGACCTGGGATGAGGTGGTGAAACACGACCTTCAGACATTGGGCTTCATGGAGGCAATGACAAGCGACTGAGACCTTTTAAGATATGCTGTGCTTGAGAAGACCTGAGAAGCCAAGTGAGACTGTAACCATGGCCTATTCCAGTGTTGCATAACCGGCCCATTTAAGAGTACCCTCCAATCACTGGGTATTATACTATGCTTGAGAAGACCTGTTGAGTCAAGTAAAATTATTGTTATGGCCGATGCTAGTACTGCCTGAGTGGCACCCGTGCCGGTGGCATGTGAAATGCACCATACAAACATGGTTGATACCAGTGCTGCCTGACTGGTCCCATGCCACCAGCATGTAAAAAGTATCATTCAAGCGTGGTTGTTGCCAGTACCACCTGACTCACTCCCATACCAGTGGCATGTAAAACGCATCATTTGAGTGTGGTCAATGCCTGTACCACCTGACTGGCCCCTGTATTGGTCTTAAAAGGCAGTATATGATTATAGAATTAAAGGTAATGCTATTGCTACTTTGGAATAATCCTTATTTCTAATATTGTCTATCCATCTATCTATCTATCTATCTATATATATATATATATAATCAAAAAAACATATATCAGAAAAGAAGCACACTTTAAAGAATAGAGCAGTAATTATTAAAACAAGAATGTAAAGACAAACACAAAGAAATTTAATCTTTCTACCACACGGACATGAGGAAACACTTAGATATCGAGATTTAAGGCCTAACATGAAAAAATGTTAATGAGGACGGTTTTACAGACCCGAAAAAGCCTGACCAGCGAATGGGGAGATCCAATTTTCCAGCAGAAGTGGACACATTTAAAGAAAACTTCTTTACAACTATTAACATGCCAGATTTAACATAAATCTTAAGAATTATGGTTCTCTCCATGATGCAGATTTTGCAACAGACACTCCTGTTAATATATGGGCTTGGTTGATTTATATTATTTTCCACCTGATATCACATGGAGTCCCTTGATCTTTGAGATGCCACCCATGGCAGGCCAGGGACGTGACAAACTGTCTTTCTGAGACTCTAATATTAGCAGATAAACCAGGTTTCACACCAGTACAATTGCAACAGCCAAAGATGATGACTAGTCCGGGACCAGCGACACAGAGCAGGTAACAGATGGCTCCAGTACCACCGCCACAGATGATGAACAAATTATCATCATCAACACCGATAGAGTAATGAACCACGCACCATATCTAACTACCAATACAATCACCACACCAAGAGATGATGACCAATCCAGGACCGGTGACAAAGATATAGTGTTCCCAGTACCACCACCACAAATGATGACCAAACAATTATCATTGACACCAATAGGATGACCAGCCCCGCACCGGGACTAATGCCGGCAGCTACATCGCCAACCATATGATCAGAAACAATAAGCATGGCAATAACACCAGCGGATCATTGTGCTGTATTGACAGCATCAGCAACAGTGTTACCAACAGTATCCCCCTGGCCCAGAGCCTATCAGAGATATATATCAGGAGTGTGAAAATAACCACATCCCAAGTTTGTAAATATATTGGATCAGTCAATACATCTTTCAAACGTCGCTTCTGCAACCACCAGTCATCCTTTAGAATCCCAGAAAAACAGTTTGTCACGTCCATAGCCAGCTATGTGTGGCACCTCAAAGATCAAGGGACTCGATGTGATATCAGGTGGAAAATAATAGATCAACCAGGCCCATATAATAATGGGAGTTACCGTTGCAAAATCTGCATCGCGGAGAGAACCTAAATTCTTAAGGACTATAATAAACATGTCATGTTAAACAGTTGTAAAGTTTTCTCTGAATGCGTCCACTTCAAGCGCTACCTACAGGAAAATTGGATCTTCCTATTTGCAAGTTAGGCTTTTTCAGGTCTGTAAAGATTGTTTTAGCCTATGGTCCAGAGAGAACAACCTGTCCTCATGAACGTGTTTATATGTTAAATCTCAATATCTGAACATTTCTTCACATCCACATGGTAGAAAGTTTAAATTGTTTTATCTTTGTATAGAGTTTGACAAGCTGTCCACAGACGCTTTTGTGGATACGAAACCTTTGGTAATTTAAATTTTTGTTTATATATATATATATATATTTATATATATATATATATATATATATATATATATATATATATATCTGTATGTATGTATGTATGTATGTAGGAACATGTATATGCATGTATATATACACATAATTATGTGTATATGTATGTATACTTTTAATTTTTTTACAATTCCTTCTCTCTTTTAATACTTCGATACAGTGTGTTATTACTGTCAAATACTGTTACAAGGATTTTCCCTACTGTTTCTTTCTTTCCTTCTCTTTTTCTTTGGTGAATGCACACATGTTTATAGTTGTGGATATCTGTGTGTACATATGGATGTGTGTGTGTTTATATATATATATATATATATATGTATGTATGTGGACATATGTATGCATGTATACACATGAATACATATGCATGTATGTGCTCACCTGTATGTGTATTCGTGTGTATCGTTGTTATTATGCTATTATGGAAAAGTGTCCTAAGTCCAAAACATTGGTTTTTCAGAAAACGAAAAAATAGCTTCACCATTCCATTTAGTTGGGTGCATAAAATCCTAACTCCAAAGTATTTTTGCAAAACTGTTGTGTGTGGAACTTACTACACTTTTGAAAAATTCAAAGCCGTTGTACTACACTTTGACAATTTTCGTATCTTGGCATCTGGAGATACAATAGTTTGACCAAAAGAACCAGCTCTTGTAAGCAAAATCAAATATTGAAGAAAAAAAAACGCATTTGGCCAAATTTGGACATACTACAGTTTAACATTATATATATATATATACACACACACACACACACACACAAACATACATACATACATACAGGCATACCTCACCCTATGTCGTTAATTGGTTCCAGGAGACACAACTTAAGTCGAAATAACTTGTCACTAAGCTAAACCAATAATAACCATTCCCAGTTCTGTACTAAATTTATGAATGCATTTTCAATAATACATGGTTTAATAAAAACCTATTTTAAGCTTACAAACAAATAATTTTTATTTTTTAATACAATAAAAAAAAAAAAAGTGATCTAAATTCACAAATACAATTTGGTGATGTTTACCAGACATCGCGGATGCTTTATTTGTGAATGTGGTTTGCAATAAGACATGGTAAAATAAAAGCCTTTTTAAACTTAAAAAACAAATTCAGTAATCTTACATATTAAAACTGAAAACGTCTGTATGTGTGTGTGTATTGGTGTGTGCTCGTTTTGTGCCAAAACGGCTCGACTGATTTTTCTTAAACTTCACACGCACATTGCTTATGTGTCTGGGGAGGTTTTAAGTATAAATTGATTTCGAAAAAATGTTCGAGTAAATGGCGGGAGGAATAACATTTGGGTGTGAATGAATAGTGGGAGTAATGATTTTTAAGCTTCCAAGGGAAATAACCCATTTATTTTCAGTATGCTTATTTCTTAGTATTTTAGTTATTTTCTCAATTTATCCAATACAACGCTTAAACAATTAAATAGTATTCTCCTAAACAATAGATCCACTTATTTCAGTTAGTGACTTATTCATGAATATATCAGCGCTGCTGAGGGTAATATTCTCTGGGAACGCACAAAAGCTTTTTTCACAGTTAATTACTTTGAATTGTTATTATCTCATATCTGATTAGCCTGTATTTAAGTAACATGTTTCATGATTTTAGTATACATACGTTATTAGTATTTCCTCCTAAAACCTACATACTCTAAGAACGTATTAAAGCCCTTTTCGGGGCTACTTTATTTGAATTCTTACTATAGGGTAATTAATTTCATGCTATTACATAACTGACTTCACAATTTGGGTATTCATAACTTACTGGGAATTCCTAAAAACAAGATCTTTTGTAAGACAGTTCGGTATTCTCAATAAATACACAAAAACCGTTTTAAGGGCTACATAGTTTGTATTGTTACTGGATTAGCGAAACAATTATGAGAATGGAACCAAAGGATAAGCCCGCTTTCCCGGGTATGTCAGCAACTATATCATAGCCTCAAGCCAACCAATACCTTGTGAGTGGATTTCGTACTCGGAAGTGTATGTGTGTGTGTGCGTCTTGTGTTTGTACCCTCACCATTGCTTGACAACTGATGTTGCTGTGTTTACATTCCCGTAACTTAGTGGCTTTGTAAAAGACACTGACACAATGAGTACTAGGCTTACAAAGAATAAATCCTGTGGTTGAGTTCTTCGACCAACAGCGTTGCTCCAGCATGACTGCAGTCACATGAATGAAACAAGTAAAACAATAAAAATCTATGTGAAATCCTCCTCCTCCACATCCATTTCCAGTTCTTTGCTTGTAGTCACCAATGGTTTGTTGATGGTAACACTATCAAACTCTTTAAACTCATTCACAAACTGCGGGCAATGCTTCTTCCATACACCATTCATAGCCGATGCACATGTTTGTATGTATGTGTATATGTACCATAAACTCATTATTGAATCTTTTAACCTAGGAACTTCTTCAATCCATAGTTTTTAAATTTAAAAAAACAAACTTATGCCTCAATTAATTATTTATTATTAATTAATCTCTTCTGAACATGCATTACTCACTTCTTCACTCAAGGTTTTTTTCAATATTATGATATATTCATATTTTACTGTTCAATTAATACACCCCTGCAACCCACCCAACCATTAGCGAATAGAACACTATCTGCATTTTGAAAATAAGTTACCCAATCAAATTTAAATGCTTATTCAGCAAATCATATATTACATGTACCATCACAATTTTATTCCAGTCTTGATTACAACTGTCCAACAAACAGATACATGAATCTCTGAGTCACAGCTTTTTGTGATGTTTTCACAGCTTTAATAAAAAAAGTATATTTATAATTGTTGGTGATTTTCCTTCTTCTTTGGACCTTTCCCTTTCTCCTTTCCAACACAGCCATGTTTGAAACATTAAAAATTCTCTCCTTTCACCAAGAGTCAAACTAATATAATTCTTGTGCATGTCCGAATTGTTTGTTCATCGAATTGACTTTCTCTCTCTCTCTCTCTCTCGGAACCCGTGGAAGAGGTAGGCCCAGGAAGACCTGGGCTGAGGTGGTGAGGCAAAACCTTCGAGCATTGGGCCTCACCGAGGCGATGACTACTGATCGAGACCTTTGGAAATGTGCTGTGCGTGAGAAGACCCGGCAAGCCAAGTGAGACCTAAATCCAAGGCCTCTGCCAGGGGTGTAGCCAGCCCACTTATGCGTACCTTTCCTACATTGGACATTAAACTCCGCTTGCGAAGACTTGTTGAGGCAAGTGAAATCGAACTAAATTCGACGACTGGCACCCGTGCCAACGTTGTCTCCTTCTTTGGACACGAAACACAGCTTGCGAAGACTTATTGGGGCAAGCGAAATTGGGATAACACCTGTGCCCAGCGTTGCCTTTCTGGCACTTGTGCCCGTGACATGTGTAAGGATTTTCGAGCGAGATCGTGCCAGTGCCCCTGGACTGGCTCTTGTGCGGGTGGCACATAAAATACACCATTTTGAGCGTGGCCGTTGCCAGTACCGCCTGACTGGCCTTCGTGCGGGTGACACGTAAAAGCACCCACTACACTCTCTGAGTGGTTGGCGTTAGGAAGGGAATCCAGCTGTAGAAACTCTGCAAAATCAGATTGGAGATTGATGTTGCCATCCGGTTTCACCAGTCCTCAGTCAAATCGTCCCACCCATGCTAGCATGGAAAGCGGACGTTAAACGATGATGATGATGATGATGATATATATATCACCATTGTCAAACTAATTCTTGTGCATGTCCTTACATTTGTTTTTTGAATTGTTTGTTCATCGAATTGACACACTCTCTCTCTCTCTCACTCTATATACATATATATATATATGTATACCTGCCAGTCACCCTTTAGAAAACCTGCCAGTCACCTAGTCACCTACCGCTCCGGCAGACACTCTAGCCAAATCGACATCCTCGCCAGAAATAGGGAAAGAGGGCGGCTTATAAATGCCAAAACCTACCCTGGCGAAGAATGTACCCCACAACATAGATTAGTAGTTAGCGACTTTGGGATCAAGGCAAAATGGGTGCCCAGAATTAGACCGGCTTGCAGGGGAGAAGGGTGTGGAAGCTTAAAGACCCTGCAAATGGACAGAGACTTAGAGACAAGTTACTTGAAGCATTTAACGAAATAGAAGGGGATATAGCATCATACAACGTGGAAGACAATTGGAGATTTCTGCGGGACAACCTGTTGAAAGCCACCGGCCAGATTTGTGGGTGGTGTAAGGTCCCCTCCCGACCCAGAGTAACGTGGTGGTGGAACAAGGAGGTAGACAGGGCTATTAGACAAAAGAAACAGGCTTGGAAGGACTGGAAGAATGGTGGTAGCAGGGAATTGTACCACTGTGCCAGAAGGGAGGCTAGGCGACAGGTTTATTTAGCCAGAGGGGAAGCAGATAAGAAAAGATTGGCCAATGTTCTGCGCCGTGAGGACCAAAGACTCAAGGTATTTCGTGTTGCAAGACAGTGTAGGAGAGAGAATAGTGATGTTGTAGGAGAGAAATGTGTTCGCATGGATGATGGTACGCATGCACTAAATGAGGATGCAAAGAAAGAGGTCTGGAGATGCCACTACGATAGATTGCTTAATAAAGAGAATGAATGGGAGGAAGAGAGCCTGCCGTATGTCGACCCAATAGAGGGACCAGCTATCCGAGTTGATAGTACCAGGGTAGATAAAGCAATTAAGAGTATGAAGACCGGGAAAGCCCCCGGCCCATCAGGAATCACTGCAGAGATGCTCAAAATATCTGGCAGTGTTGGCTATAGCCTAGTCACCCGTATTACGAACCAGGTGATACACGAAGGAGTCATACCCAATGACTGGTGTAGCAGCATCATAGTCAACTGCTACAAAGGTAAAGGTGACGCTTTAGACACAAATAATTACAGAGGCATCAAGCTGTTAGATCAGGTTATGAAAGTTACAGAGAGGGTCATAGCCCAACTAATTAGGGAGCGAATCAATTTAGATGAGATGCAGTTTGGGTTCGTGCCAGGTAAAAACACTACTGATGCCTTATTTCTAGTGAGACAGTTGCAGGAGAAATACCTAGCTAAGGATAAACCACTGTACCTGGCTTTCGTTGACATGGAGAAAGCCTTTGACAGCGTCCCCCGATCCCTAATCTGGTGGTCAATGAGGAAACTTGGGATAGAAGAATGGTTAGTGAGAGCTGTGCGAGCCATGTACAGAGATGCTGCCAGTAAGGTGAGGGTTGGAAATGAGTACAGCAATGAATTCCGGGTAGAGGTAGGGGTCCACCAAGGTTCCGTCCTCAGCCCCCTCTTATTTATCATAGTCCTCCAGGCAATCACAGAGGAGTTCAAGACAGGTTGCCCCTGGGAGCTCCTCTATGCTGATGACCTTGCCCTAATTGCGGAGTCACTATCAGAACTAGAGGAGAAGTTTCAGGTGTGGAAGCAAGGTCTAGAATTGAAGGGCCTTAGAGTCAACCTAGCTAAAACCAAAATCCTAATAAGTAGGAAGGTAGATAAGACACAAACCCCTTCAGGTAGATGGCCCTGCTCAGTATGTAGAAAAGGAGTAGGTAGTAACTCTATAAGATGTACCCGGTGCAAGCTATGGACACATAAGAGGTGCAGCAACATCAAAGGCAGGTTAACTAGGAAGTTAGATTTTTGTTTGTGGCAGATGTTCAGGTGCAATAAAGACTGTAAACAAACAGGAAACAACTTCTATCTCATTCCAGGGTGAAAAACTAGAGGTAGTCGATAGCTTCCGCTATCTGGGCGACCAAGTTAGTAGTGGGGGTGGGTGCGCTGAAAGTGTAGCTGCTAGAATAAGAATAGCCTGGGCAAAGTTTAGAGAGCTCTTACCCCTGCTGGCGACAAAGGGACTCTCACTCAGAGTAAAAGGCAGACTGTATGACGCATGCGTACGAACAGCCATGCTACATGGCAGTGAAACATGGGCTGTAACTGCTGAGGACATACGTAGGCTCGCAAGGAATGAAGCCAGTATGCTCCGTTGGATGTGTA
This sequence comes from Octopus bimaculoides, assembly GCF_046866305.1. Classification (NCBI taxonomy): domain Eukaryota; kingdom Metazoa; phylum Mollusca; class Cephalopoda; order Octopoda; family Octopodidae; genus Octopus; species Octopus bimaculoides. Next base: position 78,247,907 of record NC_142935.1, read on the forward strand.
ATGTCAATGTGAATACCCGTCAGAGTGTAAGTATCTTGAGAGAAAAGCTGAACATTAGAAGCATCAGTTGTGGTGTGCAAGAGAGACGATTGCGCTGGTATGGACATGTGGTGAGAATGGATGAGGATAGCTGCGTGAAAAAGTGCCACACCCTAACAGTTGAGGGAACCCGTGGAAGAGGTAGGCCCAGGAAGACCTGGGCTGAGGTGGTGAGGCAAGACCTTCGTACATTGGGCCTCACCGAGGCGATGACTACTGACCGAGACCTTTGGAAATGTGCTGTGCGTGAGAAGACCCGGCAAGCCAAGTAAGATCGTTGCCAGTGCCCCTGGACTGGCTCTTGTGCGGGTGGCACATGAGATGCACCATTTTGAGCGTGGCCGTTGCCATTACCGCCTGACTGGCTCCCGTAGGATTTTCGAGTGAGATCGTTGCCAGTGCCCCTGGACTGGCTTGTGCGGTTGGCACATAAAAGACACCACTTTGAGCGTGGCCGTTTTCGTGCGGGTGACACGTAAAAGCACCCACTACACTCTCTGAGTGGTTGGCGTTAGGAAGGGCATCCAGCTGTAGAAACTCTGCTAAATCAGACTGGAGCCTGGTGTTGCCATCCGGTTTCACCAGTCCTCAGTCAAATCGTCCAACCCATGCTAGCATGGAAAGCAGACGTTAAACGATGATGATGATGATGATGATGATGATGATATATATATACATATACATATATATATATATATATATATATATATATATATATATCTCCCACGTTGGCATGGATTGGACAGTTTGACAGAATTTGATGAGTCAAAGGTACTATGTCAAGCTCCAATGTCTACTTTGGCATGATTGTTATGGCTCAGTGTACAGTGTGGGTTTTTTTTTTTGTTACACCACCACTAATGAGGTTGTCAAGTAACTTACAAGACGAGACCCCTTGACCAAGTGAACTTTTGTCTTACAAGTTACTTGATGACCATACTATGCTGGTGCCACATAAAAACCACCCAGTACATTATGTAAAGTGGTTGGTGTGATGAAGGGCATCCAGCAATAGAAACCATTGCAAAACAGAAAGTAGAACCTGGCACAGTCCTCTGACTCACCAGCACCTGTCAAACTATCCAACACATGTCAGCACGGCAAATGGAAATTAAATGGTAGTGATAATATGAGAGGCTGGTAGAGGTAACTTTGTATATGTGTGTGTATATATATATATATATATATATACTTTATTTAAAAGCAGTAGAAATCTAACAAAAGCTGTTACTCAGAGTTTCACGTTCCTGTTCGTCGGACAGTTTTGTTAAAATGGAACAGAAATGACGATATAATCAAAAATAGTTTTGGTTATATCGTCATTTCTGTTCCATTTTAACAAAACTGTCTAACGAAAGGGAACATGAAACTCTGAGTAACAGCTTTTGTTATATTTCTGCTGCTTTTAAATAAAGCATATTACTCTACCTCTGGTATTTGAGTACTCTTTTTTCCACGTTGTTTCACATTTATGTGCTTATTCCGGTATATATATATATATATATATATATATATTAACCAACTAAAACACCACACATATTCATATATGTAAACATAGCTCAAACATGGATCCATGCACAGATACATTCATACACACATCTAAAACAGTGGCCTTGAACAGCAGCTCCCAGGGTCACGTGTGGCCCTTGACTGTCTTCCCTCTATGTAATAAATTTTTCTTTAATTGACTTGTGTTTTCCTTTTTGCAGTACGGCCCCTTAAAAAAATCCAGGCCCTTTATCTGGCCTGCATATTAAAAAGGTTGAGAATCACTGATGTTAAATGTTGTTTCAAGCTGTTTTGCCTCCAATAATTTGCTGACCTAATCCTGCCTAGATCAGCATCCATTTGTTCCTCTTCTACTTTTCCATCTCTTCTTGTTTGATCTCAATTCCAATTTCCTCATGTATTGCAATGTTAATTAGTCCTTATTAATTTCCCTATTACAATCACAAATCTTTTTTAAGTGACACAGGATGGTACAGTCATTTCCCTCATATTGTACTTTTTTGTTGTTGTTGTTGTTGTTTTTTTCTCTCAGTTCTTTCTTCCTCTAGCAGATTTATAGTCAGAGGTTGTCCATCCATGCCCATACCCTCTTTTTAACAGACAGTGTATTTAGGGCCACATTATACAATATGCCTTCTCATTTATTTAAAACAGTAGGATGTGAAATGAGAGTTAACTGTAGACGTGTACTGATCACATGACCACATTGCAGCACTCTCATTGGTTCAAGCCTAAGTGTTGTAACTGATGTCATTTCTTAATCTCCAGGTCATTCATAATAAAGCAGACATATTATCAAAGACATTGAGCCTAATCTACCTTGTTTTTTTATTTTGCTGTTAGCTTAATGTCTTTAAAGTAAAAGATTGTAGTAAAAAGGATACTTACTCCAGGTTAGATAACTCATAGATATGGTAATACCATGTTGTTACTAATGTCAGCTATGAATCCTCTCGGGTGGAAAGTACTTTTTGCAATCCTGTCTGAATGATGCTAAGTTGGTGAGTTAAAAATTCTTCCTTTTAACCCTTTCGTTACCAACCTGCCTGAAACCACTTCTGGCTCTGAGTACAAATGTCTTGTTGTCATATAAGTTTTGAACTAGAAACTTCCACCAAACTTTAGTCACAATTTATGTTGCTAACACTAGTTTAATGATAACTAAGTTATTTTACTAAATTCTTTGTTATATTTAAAATTAATTGAAAGAAACACAGAGCATCCCAACAGAAATATGGTAACGAAAGGGTTAAAGTGCAGCACAATTGCAAAGAAAGTGCAATAAATTCTCATAAGAGAAATCTAGCGACAGAGGCTTTGTTATGTGGTATGAATATCAACCACCCAGTTTAAGGATGTCAAAATTTACACCATCTTGAGCGTGGCCGTTGCCAGTACCGCCTGACTGGCCTTCGTGCTGGTGGCACGTAAAAGCACCCACTACACTCTTGGAGTGGTTGGCATTAGGAAGGGCATCCCGCTGTAGAAACTGCCAGATAAGATTGGAGCCTGGTGTAGCCATCTGGTTCACCAGTCCTCAGTCAAATCGTCCAACCCATGCTAGCATGGAAAGCGGACGTTAAACGATGATGATGATGATGATGATGATATATATATATATATCATGTGTGTGTGTGTGTGTGTGTGTGTGTGTGTAATATCATATCAGTACTCTTACTGTAGCCAACCCTCACCTGTTTCCAAGCAAGGTAATATTTTTCCATAGCTAGATATATTCCTCATAGAAGACTAGAAATGAATAACTTTATATGATGGTGATGTTTATTGACAACCATTGCGAGATACCTAGGCATGGGCACACATACAAACAGATGAGCTTCTTTCAGTTTCTGTCTACAAATCCACTCACAAGTCTTGTGAGGAGTTATAGCAGAAAAGACTTGTCCAAGTAGGACTGAACCCAGGATCACAGGGTTGGGAAGCAAGCTTCTTAAGCACACAGTCATGTCTCCATCTGTGTGTGTATCTAAATGAAAGCACTCGCACCAGAAAAAATCTTCTCAAAAAAGGTTAGTAACATCCCGATATCAGATTTCATAACATTTTGTTCTTTAAATAATCTTTTTAAAAAAATCACTTTTACACTTCAAAACTGTATTAAATAATTCTCATAGACTTTCAAATATATATATAACACTGAGTGTTAATGACTATGGTGATAATGGCAATATCTAAATATTTAAATTTGTAAGTGAAAAAAATTTCCAGGAAACATTTTAGTGGAGATAATGAAGGCACTAAGCTCACCTTTGATATGAAAGGGATGTGTATCCGAGTATATGGTTTGATGAGCTTAATCAATACTTGGGTACGGATATTTCTTAATAAATCTGGAAACAAAAACAATAAAGTATATATAAAAGTGCATACATGCATATGTACGTGTGTGTGTGTATACATATATATATGTGTGTGAATATACATACATATCAAATATGTGTGTGTGTGTGTGTGTGTGTAAATATACATGCCTGAGTGCATGTACATATATACACATGCACACATCTTAATATTTTAAATAACGCAGCATGCTATGTAGTTCCAGTGTTGACAGACTGAATATTTAGAAGTGATTTGTGACTAGGGATATGTAAGTATATAGTATGATGTCCATTCTAGACCATACAGTAGAGGAGTACAAGGTAGAACTGGTACAGTTTATGGTTGATTTTACTGGAGTTCATTGGTTCTAGAGGACAAAGCTGACATGTTTAATTTAGTTTCAATGACATTGACAAAACTGAAACCTAACACTGGTAAAGTCTACACAAATTGTTAAATGATAAGACATCATCCCTTGATATTCTTTATAATTTTGACACAAGCTATCAATTTTTTTTACAAGACAGTGGTGAAAGAAATATAGAATTTTGTAATGAGAATTTCCAAATGTAATTTTATGGTAGCATAAAAGGAAAACAACATATTTACACTTGAGAAGTTGAGGTAGCAGAATCATTAGCATGCCAGGCAAAATGTTTATTGGCATTATGTCTGTCTTTATATTCTGTGTGCAAAATCTGCTGAGACTGACTTTGCCTTTCATCCTTTTGGGGTTGATGTAATTGACTATACCCTTCCCCTAAAATTTCAGGCCTTATGCCTATAGTAGAAAGGATTATTATTATTATTAAGAGTAAAACGGAAGAAATGTTAGGCCATTGGACAAAATACTAAGTGGTATTTCTTCCAACACTTAACATTCTGAGTTCAGATACTGTCATGGTCAACTGTATCTTTCACCCTTTCAAGGTCAATAAAATAAAGTACCAGCTAAGTATTGTGGATAATGAATACTTACTCTTTCTCCTCAAAATTGCTGACCTTGTACAAAAAATTTTAAGCAATTTTTATTCCATGTTTGTATCAAAACTTGCCAGCTTGTTATGCAATCTTGAGCCCACTTTGTCAAATCATCCAAATCACAAAGATAAACCAACAGCTGATGCACAGTTTAGATTGTTTCACAGTTATAGAGAAAGGGATTACATATTGGTACCTCCGGTTAGGTTTATGTGGGGTCAATTCTCATATCCTGACAAATATTCTGTCACAATGTGCACAGGTACGTTGAGAACACCTACAACATCATCATCATTTAATGTCCATTTTTCATGCAAGCATGGGTTGGATGGTTTTAACAAGTGTTGGTGAGTCAGAGGACTGCACCAAACTCCAATGTCTGCTTTGGCATGGTTTCCTTCCTAATGCCAACCACTTTACAGAGCCTAATGAGTGCTTTTTAAGTAGCACTAGCTCTAGTGAGGTCACCAAGTAACTCACAGACAAGTGGGGAGGGCAACTGAGTGGGGAGGGCAACTGAGTGGGGAGGGCAACTGAGTGGGGAGGGCAATTGAGTGGGGAGGGCAACTGAGTGGGGAGGGCAGTGCTGATGAAGGTGGCTTTATGCTAGGCAGTAAGATGCTAAAGTATGAAAGAAGGACAGAAACAGGCATCTTGCTGCAGGGGAGACACATGGTTGCCCAAGTTGGAAGAGAAGGAAATATAAAAGACATGGTAAGAGTGGATAAGTAAGTTCGCAAGAGTGTGAGAAATAAGTAGCAGCTGGATAGAGGGCAATGCAGTGAGTAGTGAATATGGGTGGAAGCAAAGCCAACCATTAATATCTGTTGGAGGGGAAAGTGAAGGAAAAAAGGTGTGGATTAGGGAAGTAATAGGTGGCTCAGCACCAGGGACAAAGTCAGAAGTACGTGAGGATGGAAATGATGAGAGACAAACAGTTAATGGAGAGAAGGGAGGGCTGCTTTAACAAAATGAGGAGTGTACAGGAATGGGTGATACTGAGAAAAAGGAAGTGGCTCTAGGAAGATGAGCACTATGGGATGAAATATGTGTAATTCTGCTCTCATAATTATAGCAGGAGTGAGTAGTGCCATAGTCAGAAGAGTGATGGAGGGGTGAGTGTTGGGAAGATGAGTTATAGATGGGGATAGGTTCATCGAGCGCAGATTGGATACAAGGGCATAGACATAAGCAACATATCATATTTTTGCTTAGATGGAGGGGTTTTCTTAAGCACACCAAATAAAAAATCATCTCTGTCCTTTGTCATCTCCTCCACGAGGCTCAACATCCTGAGGTCATTATGAAATTGTCTATATCTGTTGGTGTCCATATAATAGAGGAGGTCTGTCATCAAATATTTCTATCTCTTTCATCTTTGTTGTCAATATCTCTCCTGAAAGGGCCAATGCCGGCCAACAGGTAAGGGTTATTTCTATTATAGGGTTTTGAGACAACCAGTTCTATACATGTGTATATCATTGAAAACAATCAAGAGATGGATATTCTATAGTTGTGTAACAGACAGTCAATGTTGTATTTTTGAGGGTTTTAAGACTACACCACACAAGAAAGGTTTCTACAACACTATTCTGTGGCCTCATTTGGGCTTTTAAATGATTTAAGGGTTTCCTCAATGTTAAAATAGTCTAGTACCAGGAAAAAATTTGGAATTCTACCAATAATTCACCACTGTTCAAGATCATAAGATATTTATCTTTCAATCTGTTACTTTGTTTCTTTGATGGAACACTAACTTGTATTTCATTTAAAATATCAGCAGTTAAAACAGCATTGTTACTTAAATTTCCAGCAAACATGTCAATACTTTTATTGATAACATTAACAATAATTTCCAGATATTTATAGCTATTTCTTTTGAGCTTTTTTGTACTTTATGAATGAATCGACAGCCACCTACCTTCAATATGTTCACGAATAAATGGGTCCTCCATGATATTTTTGTTGTTCCTTTGGAGAATTTTCTCAAATTCATCGATATCATTGTTTTGATAAGCACTAAACACCACAAGAAAACGAAGATTAAATGAGTTTCAATACAACAAGTAACAATGCTTAATTAATATTAGTAGGTAGTAAATTAATATTTATACTTCAAAAAAAAAAAAAGGAATCTGGTAATGCCTGTTGGTTAATAAAAAGCCTCTGTGGAGTTTATAATTTCACCAAGTGTAAAAGCAATTTGCTGGTTAATGTTTTCCATATAACATTGGGCAACATCAGTGATTGTAGCACTAAGCAACTGAGAGACATATATCTGCTAGGACAGGAAATTGGGCTATCAGAGATAAGTTTTCTTGCAGGAAAATTAGTACTGTAAATTGCTAAACAAAGTGTAGCCACTGCTTATAGATAGAGGTGAACTTGGATATAGTTCTACCTTGTAAACTATACTATCCATGGTACCTACAAAACAAACTGCTGTGTTTACAGAGATGAATTGGGGAGGGTGAGGTGGTATACTTCATCTCCAGCTACCTTAACTAGTTCACCTCTGTCAACTATATCACCTACAGTACTCAGTTCATCTCTGTCATATAGCAGGGTATAAAAGCAAGTTGTTTAATAGGGATCTTGGAGAAGTTAACATTGTCAATAGCAATAGTCACTGATGAAAGGAACAATTGCTGCTATCAGTAATGCATGAAGAGATCAAAATTGTTGAGTGGAAACGATATTTGCTGCCAACTTAATTTGCTGGTTCTGAGTTCAAGTCTAGTACAGGTGTATTTTTGTGATTCCAGTTACAAAGTGTAACAGTTTCCTCACTAGTCAGAGAGAGGAAAAGTGAAAGTTAACTATGATAAACTTGTATTTTCTATCCAAGAGCTGATGTATTCATTATCACTTAACACTCTGAAAACCAGAGTTAAAGAACCAACTCAATGGTTTCCTGAAAGTCGTAGAAAGACTAACTTACTATCTTTCAAATGATAAAAGGACAAAAGTATTTGAAAAAGCTCTTGGAGAAGAGTAACACATACACATACATTAAGATATCATTGATGGTATATATATAAACATACGTCCCATATACACACACCACTGTAGCAAATAGCTTAATCTTTTATGCAAAATATTAAATTACATTTGTAAATAATCATTCAATGGCTAAATCAACAACAGAACTTCTAAACAGTTACTTTATAAGCTAGAAATAGCAGTTAAAACTCCCTTAAATTACACCTGACACCCTGTCAGAAATAAAAAAAAAAAACATGAGATGGTCACATCTAAAGCACATTTCATCATAGGTGTGCTGATTTAAGGCTAGTTTGGGGCTAAAGAACATAATTCAAGGTTAGCTGTATGTAAGATAAAACCATACCAATATCAATCACAGACACATATAAACAAATTATCAGAAATAACTTACCTAACTAAATTAGTCATAGCTAATATTTCAGAATCATTCTTGTAAGGTTTAGTTTCCTGAGAGTCAAAAGGGTTAATTCCGGATTTCATCAGCATATTGGCCAAAACAAGATATTTCAAGCATGTAGTGCGTCTAGAAACAGAACAAACAGTAAAATATATACTGGAATATATGTAAACTAATTTGTCTCAAACGATGATGATGATGATGATGATGATGATGATGATTTTATTAACTCGACAGGCAAATGAGGATTTTGGGAGCCATGAATGAAGGCTTCTTGCAAAAGTATAGTGTAAGTAAATCTAAAAGCCCAGTCTGCAGTAATGCAACGTCTGTAACACAGGCATGAGTGTGCAGTTAAAGTTACTTGTGTGTGATTGGCACCTTGGGCTAGTGTCTTAGCCTTGGATCAATCAAAGTCTTTTGAGTGGATCTGGGTCACTGTCCAACTGGCAGTGTTGTTTGTTACCAGCCTTCCATGAAAATCATGTCTGGCCATGAGAAAATATGTTGCTTGGAAACAGATGAGAGTTGGTGACAGGAGGGGTATCTAGTCATAGAAAAACTGCTTCAATAAGTTCCAAACTCATGCAATCATAGAAAAGTGGACTTTAAAATCATGATGATGTATAACAACTGACATTTTGGAGAATTAAAGTTTGGCATTTATTTCATGGACTCAGGAAAGCTGTAAAGTAAAGTTGATCCTAGCAAGATTTGAACTCAGAGTGAAAAGAAATATGAGTAAATAAATGTGCAGTACTTTTATTAATGACATCTACCAAAGATACATGTTCTTTAATTTAGAAGTAGGGATATAGTCTACTTAATTGATACGAGTAAATGACTTGGTTAAAACTCATTGCGTAATACAGTGACATCTGGCACTAGGTGACAACTGTGGACATGTTTCAGTTTTATTGGACATCATCAGTAAAACAATCTAACTGGGACTATAGATTCTAAAAGGACTATACAAGTAAATGGAACTGTTGGAAATGAACACAGAGTGGTATTATAACTTTAAAATGATTGGGAACTTACCTAGGCCCAACTGCTGTGTAAAACTGAAAAGGAGCCTTACCTGGGGTTACCAGATTCATCATAATTTTTAAATGCTTCAAAGAAGTCTGTGTGTGATTTTTCATATTCTCCTTCCCTCAAGTGCATTTTGCCACCACATTCTAATAAAGAAACAAAACACTAACAAGTAGTTCAACACACATTGAACTATTATTCTAGATAGCTGATTCTAAACCATTGTTAGTAATGAAGCCAGTGACTAACAGCTGTAACTATTTTGTCTATATCAATGCATATTGAACTATTGTTATAGATAATTGACTAGTGTCTTGATCAGATCAATTATAGTAATGAAGTAGTTGAAGCTAACTACTGAATCAACAACTTCTAGTTGTAGCCATGTTGTTTTTATTCTAAAATCTGGGCAAAACATTTAGTCTCTTGTATTTGAACTGGACAAGCTAGCTACAATATAGTACTAAATGTTCAAACAAGGCCATAACTTGTCTTTTTATCAAAAGGCTACCTCTGATCAAACACATTATAGTTGTGACCATTAGCTGTTTTGAACTTTCAGCTATAGTGTTTACATGACTGCATTAAACTATTTTAAGATGGTAGTGTTTTTCTGTCATTTCTTGCAGCTTGAGTCCCAATGTGCAAACACACGCATTGGTTTGTGTTGATCTTGTTGATAGAATAGTTTTGACAGGACTTTAATCCAAGCCATGTAACTTCCTTGTTTAATAATTTTTGTATAATGCAATTGATTTAAACTGGGTGATTTACTGCTCAGAGATATTGACTGTCAAAATAAACATAATGAACAACTGTATAAAAACTCTCTAGATTGGCTGAAGAAGATGCAGAGATAAAGGATGTGAAATGGTTTACCTTACCTCGTATCACTCCCATGATTAAGGGATGTGGTATAGCAGATTTTATGTGCAATGATTGTTCATATAGTTTCTGAGTAGGAAAGAAAAAGAAAAAGGTGAAATTCAGCCTAAACTCTGTGAAATTAAAGAAAATAGAGAATTAATAGAGAAACTGATAGATTGGAATGGACATTTTTTAAATCTCTTTGTACAGATAACTTTAACAATATAGATAAATTTATAATATTTATTATCAATAACAAGTTTAAACTGTAAAACTATTGCAGCTTAGATTAACATGCTGAGTAACTAAACAAGGTCACCAGTTAGTTTTCATCTTACTATAATTTTTTGTGTTGTTCTAGATATGTCTAAGGCTTAAATTTTGATTGAATATTTAGTAGAAGGAACTGGAGTGACAAACTGTGCTCCCTGTATATCCAGTAATGTTTCCATGAGTATTTTTGTTTCATAGTATAGGCAATATGATGTGGCCTGCATCAACCTTTCATGTTTCTTGTATTTTTGTGGTGATTTGTTAAGAAAACATTTAATATTTTGAACACAGATGTTGCGTTATAGGCTTACCTTTAATTTCTTATCATTCTTTTGTACAGTGTGCATCTGGATTTCTAAAGCATATATTTCAAGAAGCTGTGTACCTTTTTTTAGGTCATCTTCACCTTCTTTAGTCTAACATTTCATGGAATTGAATAAAATATAAATGTTAACTCAACAGACAACAGCATATTATGTGGCATTTTAATAATAATGGTCATAACACACTCTATTTAAATGTGTGTGTGTGTGTGAGAGAGAGAGTGTGTGTGTGTGTGAGAGAGAGAGAGTGTGTGTGTGAGAGAGAGATATATAAGGTACCATTGCAACACGTTATGATATACAACAATCTGATATGTGATTCTTTCCAAAGAATTGAAAAATGAAAAGTAAAGTAATAATAAAATACGAAATTGATTAACACATTGGTAGTGCATCATAACTACAAAGACCAGTGGTCTGAAAGGTTGAAAACCCGATACAACATACTCATCAATATAACATTAATCCTGTGATCAGACTGTGGGCTCTTTTAATATCAACCTGTCTGAAACAGCATGTGATTCTATGATACAAATTCCTTGTTTTGAAGTGTGCTAAATTAAAACATTCAGTCAAAATTTCATGTTGATTTATGTTCAAAACACAGACTTTATGACAAAATTATTTTAGAAAATTCTCCATTATTTTTGAAATTAACTGAAAGAAAAGCAGTGTATTTCAAAAGAAATATTGCAACAAAAGACACTTCATTTAAACACTGCTTTAATCTACACAGCTGAAAATGAGTATTAGCTGAATGCTGGAGCAGCCCTTTCTATCTACATATGGTTTCAGGTTCAGTCCCACTGTGTGCTACTTTGGGCCACTATCTTCTACTACAACCTTGGACCTACCAAAGTTTTGTGAGTAGATTTGGTAAACAGAAACTGAAAGAAGGCAACAGGAAAGAGCATCTGGCTGTAGAAAATCTACCTCAATGAACTCCATATGATCTACACAAGCATACAAAAGTGAACATTAAAACAATGTTGATGCACATACACTCTCTCTTTCTCACACACAAATTACTTATTTAACCAATGTTTTAGGCCATAAGGCGGCAAGCTGGCAGAAATGTTAGCAGTATTTCGTCTGTCGTTACATTCTGAGTTCAAATTCTGCCAAGGTCGATTTTGCCTTTCATCCTTTCAGGGTCAATAAATTAAGTACCAGTTGTGTAATGGGGTTGATCTAATCAACTAGCCCTCTCCCCCAAAATTTCAGACCTTGTGCCTCGAGTATAAATGAATATTTTTATACCATATACATTTACTAAAACTGATATTTCCAAGTACCAACCTGGCAGGAATTATGAAGCTCTTTCAGAATGGCTTTCAATTTACCATATTCGTTTCTGTCAAAATAAAGTTTACCAAGCTTGGTGTTGGTTTTGAACCATAGTCTTTCATTTTTGGCTTCTTTTAGAGCTTCTAAAGTAGTTTCATAAAAATTCTGAAGCAATACCATCTGAAATTGAAAGACAAAACATCAACAAGAAGTCATATAAATAGAAAGTCTGCAGCCAATGTAGTTATTCAAAAACAAATAACCATGTGTTTAAACACAGATATATGAATATACATACCTATACATTGGTACACTCATACACATACTTATATTTACTATATGTATCCTGGTTTTAGTAGAGGTACATTATGTCATTAGAGATTGCTAAAAAGCAATAGTAAGAACAACTGCCCTCAACATATGACAAGATGAAAATGTGGATGTATGATGATGACGATATATATATATAATCAGAACTGAAATATGAAATGTATGACAAGGTGAAAATCAACAATTTAAATGTTCTTAAAAAGTGTTAAATTGTGGTATTTATGCATCAGCAGTGTAAATGAAATGTTCCAACAAAGTATTGAAACCAGATTACAGACAACATTTATTCAGAACACATTCATCATGTAGTTGTCAAAATGCAATAATTTATTCTCATCAGTATTGGAGCCCCTATTAAGGCTATGGTCTCTACCTCTTCCTCACTCAGTTCAACATTTCCTTTATTATCTATGACTGCTGAGGACAAATGAAGCTAGCATGATCCGCTGCATGTGTAATGTCAGTGTGCACACACGACATAATGTAAGTACCCTGAGTGAAATGTTGGACATAAGAAGCATCGGATGTAGCATGCAAGAGAAACGTTTGCGCTGGTATGGTCATGTACTACGAATGGATGAGTAGAGTTGTGTGAAGAAGTGCCACTCCCAAACAGTTGAAGGAATCCGGGGTAGAGGTAGACCCAGGAAGTCATGGGATGAGGTGGTGAAGCATGACCTTCAAACGTTGAGCCTCACAGAGGCAATGACGAAAGGCCAAGACTTCTGGAGATATGCTGTGACTGTGAAGACCCGGCAAATAAAGTGAGTTCATGGCTGTATCCTACACCAGTTTCGCATAACCAGCCCCAGCCCATTCAAAAGTACCTCGGATCATAAGGCGACATGCTGTGCTTGAGGAGACCTATTGAGTCAAGTACATAAACATCAAAATGAAAATCAAATGGAAATTGTAGTTGTGATCCCTGTGCCTGTGGCACGTAATAAACACCATCAGAACATGGCCAATGCCTGCGCTGCCTTGACTGGTTTCTGTGCAGGTGGCACGTACAAAGCACCCACTACACTTGCGGAGTGGTTGGCGTTAGGAAGGGCATCCAGCTGTAGAAACACTGCCAGATTAGACTGGAGCCTGGTGCAGCCTCCTGGCTTCCCAGACCTCAGTGGAACCGTCCAACCCATGCTAGCATGGAAAAGAGACTAAAAACATAAGGTCCTAAAAGTCAGGTTCTATCTTTTGTGGAGGACACAGTAACACATTGATTTCCTTGCATGCCACTGGTATTTATACAATTCACTTCAGAATATGTTATTCATAACTTCAACAGGACTCAAACTCAGAACATAAAAGGATACAAATGCCACAAGGTATATTGTCTGCTGCTCTACTGATTTTGCCACATATATTGATCTATCTGACACAGAGCAATAACTGATGGTGAGGACTAGAGCCATCTGAATTAACACCAATTCATGACATACTATTTTACAAATTTTTGTGAGATGAAGTTGACTTCGTGGGATTTGAATTCAGAAGATAATATTTGAAAGACCCAAGAGCTCTTTGTCCAGTATGATACTCTGTGTCCTTTGTCCAAATTGATACTCTGATATTTTACCTATCAAATGGTTCATACACACTCTACAAAACTGACACAAACACATTCTTAAAAATAATTCTTCAAAAATAAAATTAAAGGTAGAAGTTGAGAGAATGACTGAACAACAATTAATGATACAAGGGATTTTAAAATGTTTTTTTTATCATCAAATACTTTGGTAACTCCAGTCAGCCATGTCCTATGTATCATTTAAAAGAAATAGTTAATCAACTGAAATAAGAGCAACTCATACATTTTGTACTTATACAAAGATAAATTGTCTGGCATGCTGGTTTCAACTTGGATGAGTGGTTAGCAGATTAGCCATGGTCAGTGAAACCATCTTTATTACAAGCAGTCTGTTCTAAAATTTGTGGTTATCATTTATAGGATGTTAGAAAGATGTACATGGTAATTTTTCCACACATATGTCTATGTTGGTTTAGATTTTTGAATACTGTTTAGTACAAAAGTAGATAAGCAGTTCACAGATCATATTTCATCATGATTGTCTAATGAATCCTGAAGCAGGTAGAGATAATTGTCTTTTCTTAGACCATCCGGTCAAAACACTGCTGCTTACAAAGAAACATGAACTCATTATATGGGAACCAAGTACATCACAGTGTCACAATCTATACATGTTTTAGTAAATTCTAACTAAGCACAAAACAAATAAAGACTAGTAGATTATTTTTGGAAGGAAGGATAGGTAATAGATATTTAAAGCCCAGTTTACTAGGGGTAGTTATTTTATATAACATTAGGTGAAAATAAGTTGAACATCCATGAATTTAGAATGAGCAAGATACCAAAATGTATCTCATGTATCTCACTACCAATACTGTAGTCTATAAGTTATAATTAATATTAAATGCCTACTTACTATGAATGTTGCTTACATCTCTGAGAAATGCATGAATGTGGCAACATTCCAATATTAACTCTACAAATATTAGGTATTATGATTCTATAAGATATTATGCATTGGCTGCAAAGCTACCTGTGCTGTTCACAGGTCAAGTTTGGCCCCATTAGTGGCCTACTGAGTAAATCTTAATGTTTAATCAGTTGTTGATAATGCTGAGCAGGTGGCTGATAGAGTAAATTGTTAGATTAAATGGTTCCCATTATTTAATAATAAAATAATAATAATGAAATTATTGTGTATAGTGCTCAGGTGCACAACTTATCAAAGGCGCATGTATAGTACATAGGATTATGTACAAATGTCAGGAAAGCAAACAGTCTTTGAGTCATGATATACATGTGCATGCATATGAAAGGGAAGATATCAGGTGTTGTGTTGGCAAATTTCAGGAAGCATAGAGGTTTTAAAGGATGCAATGTCTCAGTAGCTAAAAACTGATGCAGGTAGTTTGTTCCATGCTTCAGCAACTCTGGAGTGTGAGAAAATGTTTCAAAAAGTCATGGGAGCTGTGCTGTTTTCTGACTTAGTAGGCATGCCCACGTGTATTAGACACATGGAATTCAAAAAGCTCTTCAAGGTTGTTGTTGACATGATGGTTAACAAATTTTGTGGGTGTTTACCAAATCAGTTGCCAGATGTCAGAGCCCAGGGAAGCAAAGCATTCAGAGTATGATAGATGCCTGATGGAGGGTATTTGCTTGGTTGCATGTCTCTGAACAGTTTCCAGGAAGTCAATGTTTTGAGTAAGATAGGGGTTCCAGACTGGTGATACAAATTCCAAGTATGGCCATACCATACCCATATACAGCCTTGAATAGATAGCTGGAGAACGGCTGACAAATCTCTTGCTGAGTGATGCCAAGACATCCTCAGCCTTCTGGACAATTTTAGAGATGTGCTTTGTCCAGCGCAAATCACTGCTGACAGTAATGTCCAGGTCATGTTCACAAGAAGACTTCTTGATATTAGTGTTGTGGAGGGAGCATGTGGGCCCTGGGTTTTTTCTCCCAAAATGCGTGGTTGTATACTTGTCCACAGCTAGCTTGAGTTGCCAGTCTATGATCCATTGCTGTATTGTGTCCAGGTCCGATTGCAGGAAAGATCTATAGTTTTCAGGATCTGTCCTTTTTATCTCAAGGTACGGTTTGATGTCATCTGCATATTTCAGCACTGTGACATTCTTTAAGGTGGCATCGATGTCATTAATGTATGCAACAAACAAAAGGGAACCAAGAACAGATCCCTGCAGTACACTAGATGACATCTCATTGGGTGAAGAATACTGTCCTAGAACTATGACTACCTTTTTTATGACTGAGAATGAAGGACTCCAAAAGATCATCTTTCACACCCATTGCAGAGAGTTTTGCAATAAGACTTTTGTGTGGCACAGAATTAAAAGCTTTAGCAAAGTCAAGGTAAACAACATCCACCCATTCGCCACCATCAGTGATCCGGGTGATGTCTTCAAGAAACTCGATAAGTTGATCACAGCAGCTGGATTAGGAATAAATCCAAATTACAAGGGCCAGATAAGGCTGTGAGAACTCCAGAAGTTTCAGGCTGTTTCTTCATCAATTTGGCAATGCAGCTAGTAAGAGTGACTGGACAATAGTTGACAGGCGATGTGCAGTCACCTTTTTTTGAAGAGAGGAATGACACTGGCAGTTTTCCACTGCTCCAGAGTAGCACCATTGTTAAAGACAGAATTGAAAGAAGAGTGAAAGCTGGTGCAGAAGAAAGTACCCACCACATTTGAGAAGCAGGCACGTAACACCATCAAGACCAGGAGAGGTATAGTTGTGTTTATTCTTAAGATGACACCGCAGCATTGCAGGTGTAAATTCCATAGTTGTAATAGAATTTGATATCAGAGGTGGTGGAGATAGTACATTTTGATTTTCAACAGTAAAAATGCCTGCATAGCATTCAGCAATAAGTTCTGCACATTCTTTGGGATCGTCAGTAATCTGGCTTGTGTGGAGATTGCAAAGAGGACCAACTGGAGAGTGAAGTCCCTGCTTTGAATGTACATATTTCCAAAACATCTTACTGTCAGTGTTGGTCGCTATGCACTCTTCTTATTCAAGTACTACCCTTTTTGTCACCTGCTTGAGATGGTTGGATGATCGATTGCACTTTTTTCTATTTATATTTGATTTATGCAGTTTGTAATCCCATTCAACATTACAGCATTCTTTCCTAGCAAGTCTGACTGCTGCAGTCTCCCAAGTTGCACTTTTGGGATGTTTTTTGTGCTTACGTGTTACTGATGCTACACATGCTGTCCATATTGAGTTCAGGATGTTCTGAAGTATAGTGTTCACATCTCTAGAGTCACAAAATTCCAGCCAGTTTGGTGCAGTAAGAGTTCCAGTCTGCTTTATTCCAGTCAAAGCAAGCAGTTTGGAGATGGCTGTGGTTTTTGTTACTGCCCATAAGGGACAGATTGGCAATGATCGTAACATGATCAGAGTCATCTAAAGGTTCTTCAGTAGTAATACAAATAACCATTTCAGGAGTAG
Source organism: Octopus bimaculoides (assembly GCF_046866305.1). Taxonomy (NCBI): domain Eukaryota; kingdom Metazoa; phylum Mollusca; class Cephalopoda; order Octopoda; family Octopodidae; genus Octopus; species Octopus bimaculoides. Next base: position 78,265,314 of record NC_142935.1, read on the forward strand.
TTTTATCACCTCTTGTTAAGGAGTTTAACTTTTTACACTTCTTGTGTTCACAGTTCAAATGTTACTGGAATTTCTAGGATCAATAAAATAAGCACCAGTAATACACCAAGGTAACTTAAATGACTACACCCCTTTCCTCACAAGATCTAGTACCTAGTTAAAAGTAACCTAGTTTTGTAAAAAAGAACAAAAAAAAACAAATAACAAAACAAAATAAATTTTAAAAAATTCCTTTTTTTAAATATATGTTTTACCTGTTGAGATGTAGAAATATAATCCAAAATGGAGTTAATTGATTTCTCCGAATAGTTGCGAGTAACTGCAGACTTGATATAAGTTAGCAGTTGTTTATAGCGCTTCATCATTTCATCATAATTTTCCTGGCAGAATATATCAAGAGAAACATGAAAACAGGTTTGTCACAAGAATAGTGAATTATTATTACTAAAAGAATATTAGTATCATTAGAGCACACATATAAGGACCAGCTTGGAGACATTGACATAAAACAAGACAACAGACATGTTAATAAGGTCCATCTTATTATATATGTTTAATGAACTACACAGTGAAAAAGTTTAATGTCACATGGTGATATATAAGTTTAAAAAAATAGAAGAGGTGTCACATGAAAATATATGCTTAAAGATATATACAGTGAAAGAGATGCTATATAAAAATATACGTTTAAAAAACTCATCATCATTTATCATCTGTTTTCCATGTAAGTATGGATTGGATAGTTTGACAGGAGCTGGTCAGCTGGAGAGTTGTCTAGGTTCCAATTGTCTGTTGCAGCAAGGTTTCTATGGCTGAACGCCCTTCCCAATGCCAACCACCTTACAGAATGTACTGAGTACCTTTTACATAACACTGGCATGGGTGCTTTATATATGGCACCAGAACGTGTGCTTTATATGTGGTACCAGCATGGGTGCGTTATATGTGGCACCAGTATAGGTGCTTTGTATGTGGCACCAGCATGGGAGCTTTATATTTGGCACCAGCACAGATGCTTTAGATGTGACCCAGCTCAAGAGCGTTTTGGTATTCTTCATATGTTTAAAGAACTACAACAACAAAAGCAACAGGACCACTAATGTGACATAAATCATGAATCTATCGCTGGGTCAATTGCTCGTCTCTGCCTCACATCATTAGTGGTAGGTTGTTAATTTAACAATGCCTTTGGATAAGAAGGAAAAAAGGGAACAAGAATTATTAACTCTAGGTGTGTGGCTGTCCACAAAACTAAAGATGTCCAAAGCTGTCGTTCTCTCCATGCTGCTGTAAAATGTGGACTCCATACTGCCAGAACATCAAACAGTTGGAACAGTTCTATACTATATTACTGCACACACTCATGGACAGACATCACTGAGCCGCATCAACCTCAGTCCTGATCACGGACTACCAGTGTCCAACCTGTGTGCCCCTGTGTGCTTCTGGCTTTGGGTTGCAGAGACACACGTGTTCACACCGCTGATTGCTGAGACCATCAATGGACTACCTTGGAAGAACATTTAAACTGAACATATCCAGCCAAAATATTCTATCTGTTTAGTTCCAACTGGCCTCTCACACTGATTTTACACTGTTATTTTAAAAATAAACAGCTACATCAGTGAAATTTCAAAGCTAATAATACACGGTTAATCCAAAACAATGCAAATGATTAAGCCTGCAAGGATTTGACCAGTGTACCTCAGGCAGGAATATACACTAAATATATATACAAGAATGTATGCTTTCCTTATAAATTTCACTAATTTCTATGAAGAACAAGAAATGGATGTTGTGACATTATACCTTATTCAAAATAGTATTAGAAATATAGATAGAATGAAAAGCTTTAACCTTGATAGAATGGACCCCTTCCACATCCCCAAAAAGGTTTGAAATAGAAGTCAGTTAAATGATAGAATCCACCACCGTTTAAATGGTGAAGTGAAATGGCAAAACAGCTATGAAAATGAACAATCAACTTATGGGTCATGTGTTCACATTCTCACTGTGCACCTCTCATTTTGTTTCTAGTCAAGATTTCATTCTACATGCTCTACATTCTCCTGGGGTGTAGAGAGAGGAAGAATCTGAAGTAATTATGTGGCCCCAAAGTCAACCATGATCATCAGACTGACGACACATAGGTAGTTAATTTAACAAGTGTGAACCATATATTTATAGTACTGGATATATCAAACATCATGTGGTTGAAGGCAATACATCACATCATGCCATACAATCATTCGAAATAGCAGACAAATGTATTTCAAATGTCATCCTTCCAAATTAAAAATGAAAAAAAGTGAACAAATATACTGAATAGTCTTTAAAAATGAATAAAGCATCTCAACTGAAATGACAAGAAGAGTGATATATATCTTTCTACATCACCAGAGACATGTAAGAGACCATCTGAAGATAACAGAGAGAGAAATAAAGAATTGGAGATAAACATCACACAACAGTGATTTAATGATGTACTTACCAATTTGAAATTAATTTTAATCATCTGTTTTAAGGCCTTGAAGCCCCATTCTCCTTTATCTTTTCCTTCCAATTCAAGGACCTGAAGCAAGAAAAAGATGAAAATTAGACAAACACCCCTTAAAGGGATTTTGGTTAGATAACAGTTGCTGCAATATCAGAGGAAGGTTAACAGGGAAAAGAGCTTTTGTATGTGGAAGATGCACAGGTGCAATAAATGCTGAAAATGGGCAGAAAATAGACTTCAACTGCCAGGGGAGCAAGCTGGAGGTAGTAGATAGCTTCTGTTATCTAGGTGGATGCTCCAAGAGCATAACTGTGAGAATAAGATTAGGGCAAAGTTCAGAGAGCTCCTACCTCTGCTGTCAACAAACAAAAGGCCTCTCTCTCAGAGTGAAAGGCAAATTGTATGATGCTTGTGTGTGAACAGCTATGCTACATGGCAGTGAAACATGGGTTGTGACAGCCGAGGACATGTGTAAGCTTGAAAGAAATGAAGCCAATATGCATCTCTGGATGTGCAATGTCAATGTGCATGTTCGACAAAGTGTCAGTATGGCCATGTGATGCATATGGACAAGAACAGATGTGTAAAGGAGCATTGGGCCTCATGGAGGCAAGTTCCTGTCAAGCGTTGGGCCACATGGAGGCAAGTTCTTTTTAAGCATTAAGCCTCATGGAGGCAAAGTGGCTGAGTTCCTTTTTAGTGTTGGGCCTCTCGGAGGCAATTACTGAGACCTTTGGCATTGTGTCATGCTTGAGAAGAAGACCCATCAAGCCAATCAAAATCGCAGTCGTGACAGATATCGGTGTCATGCAAACAGCACATAAAGCACCCATTACATTCTCAGAGTGGTTGGCATTAGGAAGGGCATCCAGCCTAAGAAACCATGCCAAATCAACTGGTGCAGCCTTCCAACTTGCCAGCCCTGGTCAAACCATCCAACTCATGCCAGCATGGACAACAGACATTAAATGATGATGAACATGATAAATTAGACAAGTTATTTAATAATAATAATAATAATAACAATAATCCTTTCTACTATAGGCACAAGGCCTGAAATTTGGTGGGAGAGGACTAGTTGATTACATCACCCCCAGTGCTTAACTGGTACATCAACCCCGAAAGGATGAAAGGCAAAGTCGACTTCAACGGAATTTGAACTCAGAATGTAAAGACAAGTGAAATGCTACTAAACATTTTGCCCAGTGTGCTAATGATTCTACCAGCTCACCACCTTAATAATAATCCTTTCTACTATTGGTACAAGGCCTGAAATTTGGGGGAGCAGATAGTCAATTACATTGAGTCCAGTAATTGACTGGTACTGAATTTATCAACCCTGAAAAGATGAAAGGAAAAGTCAACCTCAGCAGAATTTGAACTCAGAGCATAAGGACACAAAATGCCACTAAGCATTTTTACTTGCAATGCTAACGATCCTGCCAGCTCGCCACCTTAACAATAATAATAATAATAATAATAATAATAACAAGGAGATTACACTGGGGACATTTAACATGTGAGAACGATAAATCACTGCTCCGAAATTTATCCAAAAACATCGAAAATAAAGACATCACATGGAGCCAAAAATAGCTGACAAAGGGTTGGACTATATCCGAGTAAGTAATACTCATTGAAATTTATTTCTATTTTTCCAAATATAATGATGTATTTTAACTGGATATCATCTCCACTGCTCGCACAGAACATGTAAACACGCTTGTTACATCAACACCAGACTATCTACAAAAAAATTACAAATAGATTAAATAATACCGGTATTATTCCACCCAAGAATAACAACCGGGAAGTGCGTACTTTAAACTTGTTACACAAAAAGTACGAAGAGCTGCACATGCAAAACAATCTGACAACAGAAATGAACGGACCGGTACCCTACAAAAATGATGACCGTCAAAATAAAGGGCCAGATGTTGTTCCTCATGTCCTGCAAATAAAACCAAAACGGCATAAATGGACACGTGAGGAATACATTTCGATCTTACACACTTACTTTACAGCAGTGCTCTACCCAAAGAACGAAAACTCAACAACACATACATATAAAATATGGAAGAAAAATAACCTAAATAAAACCTGGATACAACAATGAACCCTAATAAACTAGCTAACATACAAAGATATATTCTCAAAGCAAAAAAAATATCACAAATAGAAATAGAACAATTGAAAGGAAAAATATGTCAGGAAAATCTAGATAGTAGCCACATAATAATGCCAAATAATAATATAAACACTGACATAGTAAAACACGAAGACAAACGTAACATTTCCACCAAAAACGAAGTAAACAAAAAAGAACAAACCCAGACCGTAGAGATGTATAATAATGTACAAAAAGCACCAATCCAGAACACCACAGACAAACATATCAATGAAAAGGAAGGCAAAACAAATCTAAAACCTGGGAATAACGAAGGGAAACCTAATGATTATGATACTATGAAAATGAGAATAATCAAAGAACTGAAAACCACAGATCTTAGAATGGACCACAGATTATATCCCCCAAAAATCAAAATAGACAATAAAACAACATCAATAATAAATAGCATAAACCTGGCCGTCACGGAACTAACAGCCACAGAAACAACTGGCAATATCACTGAGCTAAATGACATAATATATGTGGCAGCCACTGCAGCCACAAAAGAAGCAGGATACTCCCTCAAACACATCCGAACAGTAGTTCCACCACCCAAACAGACCTTGTGGATAAATAATATCTAAAACAAAATTTAAAAAAAGAGAAAAGATCTATTGATTCTCAATGAAATTAGTAGACAATCAACACAACTAAGTAACAAGAAGAAAACAAAAATACTGTACAAATACAACATTACAGAAAAAGATTTACCTGAGGCAAAAGAAAAACTAAAGCAAGATATCCTGGCCAAAGCCCAAAGGATCCGCTGGTATGAGAAATGCCAACGTTTCTTTGAACAAAACAAACAGTTCAAATCCAACCCCCAAAAATTCTACCAAGAACTGGGTAAAAATAAAATAGACATTACTGCAGCACCAACAGCAGAAGTGGAAGAAAAGGACCATTAAAACAACGAACTTAGCACCTGAGCAACTCTGGACCCCTATAACAACTGGAGAGGTCACCCAGGCACTGCAAAGACTAAGTAACTGGAAGGCACCTGAGCACGACAAGATCCCCAACTTCTGGTTAAAATACCTGACAGGAATGCACAAAAAGCTGGCTGAAAACTTTAACAACATACTAGCAGAGCCAGAGACAATGCCTGAATGGCTCTCGAAAGGGAAAACCATCTTAATTCCCAAATCCAAGGAAACAGAGAAACTACAAAACTACAGACATATAACCTGTCTCCCTACAATCTACAAAGCCTTTACTGCAATAATATCGCAGAGATTGAGTAAGCACCTGGAAAATAACAACCTGTTTCCAGAAGAGCAGAAGGGATGCTGCAAAGGCTCATACGGCTGTAAAGATCAATTAATGATCAATAAAGCCATAACTGAAGACAGCCGCAGAAAGAAGAAAGGCCTCAGTATGGCCTGGATCGACTACCGAAAGGCTTTCGACAGTGTTCCCCACACATGGATCCTCAAAACACTAGCCATAAACAAGGTGGCAAAAATTATTATAAAATACATAAGGCACTCTATGAATAAATGGCAGACAGTGCTACAGCTCCAAACAAAAGAGGGACTTGTGAAAACGAAAGCCATCCCTATTAGAAGAGGAATATTCCAGGGAGACATGCTCTCTCCACTCCTGTTCTGCCTGGCACTCACACCTTTAACTGAATTGCTAAATAGAACTGGATGCGGATACAAATGTTACAGCAAAACAATCAGCCACCTTTTATATATGGATGACCTAAAATTATACGCTAGAAATGATAAAGAGCTGGAAACACTACTACAGACAGCACATGGATTTACCAAGGAAATAGATATGAAATTTGGATTAGAAAAATGTGCCAAAGCAACCCTGGAAAGAGGAAAACTAGTTACGAGTAGCAACATCACACTAGATGAAGCCAATGAAATAAGAGAGTTAAAAGAAAGCCAGCCATACAAATATTTAGGAGTCAATGAACTAGATAGGATACAACACACACAAATGAAAGAGAAAATAAAGAAAGATTACTATAGACTAGTTAGATCAATACTAAAAACAGAACTCAATGCTAAAAACAAGATAATAGGTATTAACACTTCAGCCGTCCCAGTTATAAATTACAGCTACAATATCCTTAACTGGACACTAAATGAACTATCTAAAATAGACAGGAAAACAAGAAAAATAATGACAGGATCTAGGATGCACCACCCAAAATCTGACATAGAAAGGCTATATATACAACGTACTGAAGATGGTAGGGGTCTTATACAGCTGGAAAACTATTATAAAATAACCACCATAGGACTGCAAAAATACCTACTTCAGAAGCAAGGAAAACTAATACAAATAGCCACAAAACACGAGCAAAACAAAAAACTGTTTTCAGTATTTAAGGAAGCTGACAAAGTGTAACAAGAAATCATACTACCTAATAAAGAAGAAGAAGAAGAAGAAACAACAACAACAACAACAACGACAACAACAAAAGCTATAAAACAAATGAAATCCAAACTGAAACTGGAGCTGCAATGGACCATGATAAAACGATGGCAAGAAAAGCCCCTACATGGTAAATACTGGGCTAAACTAAACGCAAAAGAAATAGACAGAGAAAAATCCCAGCAATGGTTGAGAAGCTCAGGACTCAAAGCAGAGACTGAAGGATTTTTAATTGCTGCACAAGACCAAAGCCTTCCCACCAGAAATTACCAAAAACATAATGAAAAGAAACATAACAAGTAACTGCAGAATATGTGGCGATGGACAAGAAGCAATAAATCATATTATCTCTGGCTGCCCAGTCCTGGCTAAGAAGGAATATATTCACAGACACGACAGAGCTGGGACATGGAATAACAACAGAAAAAAGATGGTATAAACACATGCCAGAAAAGGTCACAGAAAACGAGAAAGCAACCATACTATGGGATATGCCAATACACACAGATAGAAAAATTAAGGCCAATAGACCAGATATAGTTGTCAAAGATCATGAAGGGAAAAAAATGCTTTCTAACTGATGTATCAATACCAGCAGATGACAACGTTTCCCTAAAAGAAATGGAAAAACTTTCAAAATACAAAGACCTGGAAATAGAGGTAACTCAAATGTGGAATCTAAAAACAGAAACAATTCCTATCATAGTAGGTGCCTTAGGTATAATAAAAAAATATTCAGACAAATACATAATAAAAACACCAGGACTTACAAATATATATAACATACAGAAAATTGCACTACTGGGCACTGCACACATCCTACGCAAAACACTTTCAATACAGTAACCATAAGATCATCACAGCAAACCACAGCACATACCCAGGGCACTCAGAGCTGCGCTCGGTAGTGAATAATAATAATAATACATTTATTATATTATTATTGTTATTATTATTATTATTATTAAGGTGGCAAGCTGGCAGGATCGTTAGAAAATATATACATTGCTTGTGGGAAACAATCTGCCACTAGAACAAAAGGGATGCCGAAAAGTATCCAAGGGTACCAAGGACCACTTTGTGATAGAGAAGGTTATAATAAAGAACTGTAAACAGTACAAAAAATACTTATGCATGGCCTGGATAAACTTCAAAAAAGCTTACAACATGTTGCTGCATTCATGAATTTTGGAAACACTCAACATGTGTGGAATAGCTGAGAACGTGTGTGCACTGATTAAGAACAGCATGCCAAGTTGGAAAACACATCTTTCCTGTAACAACCAGCACTTAACCAAGGTAACAATCAAAAGAGTTATCTTCCAAGGAGACTCATATTCACCTCTGCTATTTGTTATAGTCTTAATCCCACTTTCTGTAGTCCTACATAAAATTAACATGGAATTATATGGTCAGTTCCACCGTGAAACCAACAAATTAAAAGACCAGGGAGCATTATGGAGGTGGTTCCAGAAGGGTGACCTGAAAAAGAATACTGTAAGCCTAATCCTCGTGGCCCAGGACCAGGCATTGAAAAAGAATATATACCACACATGCAGAATGTGTGAGAAGAGGGTCGAAAGTGTGACTCACATTGTTGGTGCTTGTGAAAGTTTTGCACAGAAAGAATACAAGCATAGACACAACAAAGTAGCTCATAACCTCCACTGGCTACTATGCTGTAAATATGGATATGAGGTTACAGGTGCTTGGTACCAACATTCGCCGGAAAAGGTAATGGAAAGGGGGAAAGCAAAAATCCTCTGGGACTTTGATTTCCAGACAGACAAAGTGTTAGAACACAGAAGGCCGGATATAGTAACCTTTAGGAGGAACAAACAAGAGTGCTAAATAATCAACATAGCAGCGCCAGGAGATCAACATATCATCATGAAAGAAAGAGAAACTGTTGATAAATATTGAAACCTGAGAATTGGGATCACTAAGCTGTGGCAGCTATGAGAGTCAAACATAAAGATTGTCCCTATTATCATTGGAGCATTGGGTTCAATACCACCCAATCTGAAAAAACATGTGAAAACCTTAGAAATACCCTACAATCTAAATGTATTGCAAAAGTTGGCATACTTAGTACTTTACACAATATGCATGTAGTTCCATCTGTCTGAGGTCCTTGTGATTGACAAACAGTACAAACCCTCAATAGATATAATATCTTCAATCAACAACCTCACGTTATTGTATACTGTGCGATGTCTATAATAATAATAAAAATAATTCTTTCTACTATAGGCATAAGGCCTGAAATTTCGGGGACTAGTCAATTACATCAACCTCAGTGGAATTTGAACTTGGAACTTAGCATTTTGTTCAATGCACAAATGTTTCTGCCAGCTCATCACCTGTTTTTTTTGTTTTTTTTACACAAATTTGAGTCATCTTTGCACAGGAGCCATGCTTGTCTTCTCTGTGTTGTTCCAATTATAGTATATGTACTACCAAAGTTAGTAGCTGACCGGAATTTTGTTTTATCAACTGTGGAAGGATGAAAGGTAAAGTTGACCACGGTAGGATTCGGATTCAGAATGTAAAGAGTCAGAAGAAATATCACATAGCGTTTTTGCCTAAGCTTAAGCAATTCTGCCAGTTCACTGCCTTAATAAGGAAAATAATCATAATTTCTCACTTAGTCAAGATCATAAAATCAGGGAGACGAGAATAGTTGACGCCATTACTGGACTGATACCTTATTGACCTCAAACTGACCAGGGTGAGGTTGCTTTAACAGCCAACCTCTCCAGTAGAAACACCACATATTCGTCAGACACTACAACAGAGGCTGACAACCCGGAAGGGTTGTTAACTTACCTAAGTGGTAAGCTGTTAATCCTGGCTTCAATGAATTCATATATTCACCTACTTAACTATTTTACTTCACCCTGCCCTACATAACCATGAATTATATATTAAGAATTGTTGTTCCAGCACTATCAGACAGAGAGATTAAAAAGGTCAAAGAAGGTAAGATAATATGTACGAGAGAAAAAATGTGACAAGGTACAGCAGAAGAATAAGAGATTAATAAGGATTTCCACTGGTTACAAAACTGTACCATATCATAATGTCTCTAACAACTGACAGACTTGGTCTCAGTGAAGCTAACACCAGAAGGTAATAAAACTTCAATAAAATAAAGTTAGATGGGTAGTATTTTTAAGTTTTCTTGCACCACCTTAAATATTCAATTCACCTTTGCCTGTGTGTCTCTCAAGTGTAAAGCAAATTCAACACAAAATTGTAACTGAAGTGTGGGAAAAAATATGAAAGGCTGCCTAAAAAAAAAGTCTCTTACCATGTGGAAATTCTCCAGAGCTTTTCGAGGATCATCTTCTTTTAAGGCTTTAGAATTATAATACTGGTTCTCAAGATCAACATCAGGTTCTGAGTTACTCTCTTCAGAATATTCCTATAATAACAATAATAATAATGGTGATGATGAGGAGGAGGAGGAAGAGGAGGATAACAATAATAATAATAATGCCCTGATGCAGTACCAGGCAGTAGCTCTCATGGCTTCTGATCTTAACTGGTTGGAAGTGTTATGTAGATGTTTTGTCTTTGTGCAAAAGATGGGCTGCAACAAATATTCTGCTCAATACCACAAATTTGCTTGGCCTTAAGCCCTTGAGCATGTCCCTTAGTGGCTGAGAATATGAGTAGCTCTGATCATGAGCAGTGAAAATTATACCAGTTATTATTGGAGCATGAAAGTCAATCCACAAAAGCTATCATACTATCAGGAATGGGTGGACATCAAAATGATATGTTAGTGTGTCAACTTTAGCCCTCCTTTGAACAGTATATATCCTTAGAAATATATTTTCTGTCAAAAGACCTTTTATTAAGGCTTGGCAATTAATATCAAGAAGAAAAAAAAAACAATTAAAAAAATCAGTATTTTATATCAATACTATGCAATGATGATGATGAGGAGGAGGAGAGTTATAAGCATTTAGGAGCATTAGAATACATTTAGGAGCATAAGAATACAGAGTACTAACTAGAGAAATGAAAACAAAAATTGAGGAGTACATCAGAAGGGTGAAGAAGCTAATGAAGTCAAAGCTAAATGGTCCGAATCTAGTGATGGCTGTAAATACTTGGGCAGTATCATTACTTAGATACTCAGCAGCTTTTGTAGATTAGACCAAATCTGAATTAGCAAAGCTAGACATAAGAACAAGGAAGTAATTCAATATGAATGGAGTACTTTGCCCAAGGGCAGGGGTAGCAAGATTATAGCTACATAGAAAGGAAGGCGAAAGAGGGTTAATATCAGTAGAAGACTGCGTGGAGTTAGCTAGAGTAGATATAGACTCTTATGTAGGTAATAGTGAAGAAAGCTTATTAATAGCTGCTAGAGTCACAGCAAGACATAGGGAAAACAAAAAGCCAAATGAAGTTAAAAATCAGAAAAAAAAACAAAAAAACAGAAGTTATCTGACTGGCAAGAGAAGGCTTTGCATGGTAGATTCCCAAAGATAATTGCAGCAAATAGTAACGAGACATGGTTATGATTGCAGAAAGGAAGGCTAAAAAGGGAGACAGAAAGTTTGTTAGAAGCACAGGATCAAGCATTAAAGACGAGTTGGACAAAAGCCAAGATAAACAAAAATCAAGTAGACTCCCATTGTAGATTATGCAAATCAAAGGAGGAAAGTGGTACTCATATAGTAAATGAATGTAGCATGCTGGCACAGAAAGGATAAAAGAAAAGACATAACAACCTAGGGAGAGTAATCCACTGGAAGTTATGCAGAAAGCTAGGATTTTGGCCATACTGAAAAATAGTATGAACATGAGCCTAGTAAAGTACTAGAAAGTAAGAAATATGAGATGTTGTGGGACTTTAACATTCAGGTGGACAGAGTAATAGAAGCTAGAAGGCCTGATTTAGTAACAGTAGATAAGGAGAATAGTAAGTGCCATAGAATTGACATTACAGTCCCAAATGGTGGAGGCACAATGGCCCAGTGGTTAGCGCAGCGGACTCGCAGTTGAAGGATTGCGGTTTCAATTCCCAGAGCGGGCATGGTGTGTGTTTATTGAGCGAAAACACCTAAAGCTCCACGAGGCTCCGGCAGGGGGTGGCAACCCCTATTGTACTCTTTCGCCCCAACTTTCTCTCACTCTTTCTTCATGTTTCTTAAGTAACGCTGCGATGGACTGGCATCCTGTCCAGCAAAGGGGAACACATACACCATAGAAACTGGGAAACCGGGCCCATGGGCCTGGCTAGACTTTTAAAAAGGGTGCATAAATAATAATAACAGTCCTAAATGATGAAAAATATGAGAGGTACAGAGAAAATAGCAAAGTACCAAGACCTAACCACTTACATAGAGACTATGGAAAGTGCAGGTAAAATGTATCCCTGTAGTTATAAGTGCATCAAGAACTATCCCTAAAGATTTGAACAGATGGATTGTGGAAAATAGGCATAAAACACTGTTTAGTACAATTCCAGAAAACTGTGTTAATAGGGACAGTTAGGATACTTAGGAGAGTTCTTGGCATCTGAGGTTACTTGCTGTAACCTGATGTTAGGAATTTTTCTTTTCCAACAGTCTAATCTATTGAACACTAGCAGTATAACCCGACGTTGTCCGGGTGTGACTTATTACGCCATCTACGATAAGTCTTGCTAGGTGAAAATCAACTAAAAAAGAAAGCCTTACAATGAAAAAACCCTTACGATGTAAATATGTTCATAATTCAAAAGACGAAATTAATAGGGAAAGTCTGAAGGCTGTTTTGTGTAACATTATTAAGTGTACGTAAATTTCATCCGTCTAATTGGCTATACAAATGCTTGTGCAAAACAACTTTTTGCGCTGCCTTGATTATACATAGCAAGGTAATTCCTTTTCGCAGGAGCTGCTAGGACGGCAATTTGTGATGAAGCAATTGCTGGCGATCTGTTGCTACACAGTTCTGCCAGAATTCTATCAGATTGGGCAGTAGATGATGATGCACCGTTTTGCATTATGTTCAAAGTAACTTCTGGAATGTGGTGAATTGCTGCAGTCGGTTGCTGTCTTTTTAAACCGGTTTCTTTCTTTCCCCAGCAAGGTCTCTTCTTTGGAGGCATAATCTATGTACATATTAAACAGAACAACAAAAGTTATAACAGATGGGAGGGTCGGTAGTTTTCACATTTCGGTGATTTTTCAGATTAACACCCGCACGATTACGTAACCCTAAAACCGTAACCGTAAGACTAACCCTCATTGTAACCCTAAAACCGTAACCCTGACCCCAAAACCGTAACCCTAACACCCTAGTGAAAATCGTGCGGGTGTTAATCTGAATAATAATAATAATGACCTCTGCAGATCAAACTCCCAACCCAACTAAGTCTAAAGTGTATATATATATGGGCAACACACACACACATACACACTAAATAAAAAAATGTTAGTAAGTACAGAACTTCAGCATTATATATTAAGATGGGCAACACACACACACTAAAAAAAAAAAATTACAGGTATTTGTATGTATGTGTGTATTAATTTGTTAGGGTTAGGTAGGTAATGATGCGGGTGTTAATCTGAAGATTTACGAAAAGATTTTCAAAAAAAAACTCAGTTTGTAGGGAATAAATGTTTGTTGATCATATTTGAGAAACATGTCTCGCTGGTAAATGACGGTGTTAGAAATGGAAAGTAAACTTATAATTCCCGCCAATTAGAATGAGGTCATTAGTAACCATAGGTACATATATATGTGTGTATTTACGTATGATTGGCAGCGTGTCTGTTTATTTGACTCTCACTCCCCTTCGTTTCTTTGTCTTTTTTCTTGGATCGTTCGTAAGACAAAGTAGCAATTGAAATGATGTGTAAGAGGAATAGAAATAGTTAATTTTAGAGGGGCAGAGTAATTTTGTATGTATGTCATTACAGTATCGAAATGCGATTGTTTCAGTTTTGATAATTTTCTTTTTCTCCTTCCTTTCTTTTTGTATTTGTTGTTTGATTTTTCATAAAGGTTCATCAGAGGAAGTAGGAGTTGAAAGGATTTGTATTAGAAAGAGGAAATTAGATTTTATTAGGGAGAAAATGTTCACTCCTGGAGACAGCAAAAAGAAGCATTTGACCCAGACTGCCTTCTTCCAACTGTTAAACATGAAGGAGGATCTGTGATGATCTGGGGACTATATCTTAGAAATCCGCCAACCCAATGGTTTCCTTTCATGGCAGAATTAATAGTGAAGACTAAGCATTTTATCTGATCAACTTCATCATATGGTTGTGGAACTGTTTCCAGAGGGAAACGCAATCTTTCAGGGTGATAATGCACCAATCCACACAGCTAAAGTTGTTACTGAATGGCACAAGGAATTTGAACATCTTATCTGGCCATCATAGTCCCCAGATCTCAATATCATTGAACATCTATGGTGCAGTTTAGAAAAACAAGTAAGGAGTCAATTTCTTCCACCATCATCATTACAAGAACTGGAGACTGTTTTAGCTGAAGAATGGACAAAAATTCCTTTGGAAACAATTCAAACTTTGTACGAGTCCATACCTCGTAGAATTCAAGCTGTAATTACTGCCAAAGGCAGTCCTACCCCATATTAAAATAAATTTGAAATTTTAAGGTGTTTCCATTATTTTGTCCAACCCCTGTACATATTTTATCTTTGTGTAAAAGATGGGCTGCAGCAAATATTCTGCTCAATACCACAAATTTGCTTGTCAGTTGGTTGACCGTAACCAGTTGAGCATGTCCCTTAGTAGCTGATATGTGCACCTCTTACCATGAGCAGTAGTACCATGTGTTGTGAAGAATTCTTTGGGGTTTGAATAATTCACTTCTGGAAACATGGGTGTTTTGTTCATCATCTTTAAACAAACCTTATTCAGGGACCTTTTGAGCAGGATGGGCTACTCGACCTGAAGAAGATTCTAATTGGGCTCCAACTGCAAGGTTATATACGGTTCATTTTGAAATGAAATCACCATGCTGTGCATATATGACTGTGATGCATGTACCTGGTGTACCCTTAACAGACAGGTTTTCATGATGGGTGTATTGGCTTCATATATTTGTACCCTAGTGACACTTTGATGGCATGCATTGCTTTCTCACTCAATAATAATAATAATGACAGTATTTACATTGGAAAATATGTAAACACTACAAAATCAACACTCCTGCATACTAGTATGAACATCATCCTGAGCCAGTCATTGAAGGTAAAAATGTCACTATCCTCTGGGGTTTTCCCGTCAACACTGACAGAACAATCCAGGCTAATCGATGAGACATAGTTATTAAAGATAGGGAAGAAAATACTTGTAGATTAATAGATGTAAGTGATAAAAATATATCTGTAAAAGAATTTAACATATTAAGTAAATATAAGGATCAGGAAATTGAAATACAAAAGATGTGACATCTTAAAGTGAGAACTCTTCCTGTTATTGCAGGTACCCTAGGTATGATAAGAAAGGGTTATCAGAAACATCTAGATAATCATCATCATCATCATCGTTTAACGTCCGCTTTCCATGCTAGCATGGGTTGGACGATTTGACTGAGGACTGGTGAAACCGGATGGCAACACCAGGCTCCAGTCTGATTTGGCAGAGTTTCTACAGCTGGATGCCCTTCCTAACGCCAACCACTCAGAGAGTGTAGTGGGTGCTTTTACGTGTCACCCGCACGAAAACGGCCACGCTCGAAATGGTGTCTTTTATGTGCCACCCGCACAAGCCAGTCCAGGGGCACTGGCAACGATCTCGCTCGAAAATCCTACGGAGCCAGTCAGGCGGTACTGGCAACGGTCACGCTCAAAATGGTGCATCTCATGTGCCACCCGCACAAGAACCAGTCCAGGGGCACTGGCAACGATCTTACTTGGCTTGCCGGGTCTTCTCACGCACAGCACATTTCCAAAGGTCTCGGTCAGTAGTCATCGCCTCGGTGAGGCCCAATGTACGAAGGTCTTGCCTCACCACCTCAGCCCAGGTCTTCCTGGGCCTACCTCTTCCACGGGTTCCCTCAACTGTTAGGGAGTGGCACTTTTTCACGCAGCTATCCTCATCCATTCTCACCACATGTCCATACCAGCGCAATCGTCTCTCTTGCACGCCACAACTGATGCTTCTAATGTTCAGCTTTTCTCTCAAGATACTTACACTCTGACGGGTATTCACATTGACATTACACATCCAACGGAGCATACTGGCTTCATTCCTTGCGAGCTTACGTATGTCCTCAGCAGTTACAGCCCATGTTTCACTGCCATGTAGCATGGTTGTTCGTACACATGCGTCATACAGTCTGCCTTTTACTCTGAGTGAGAGTCCCTTTGTCGCCAGCAGGGGTAAGAGCTCTCTAAACTTTGCCCAGGCTATTCTTATTCTAGCAGCTACACTTTCAGCGCACCCACCCCCACTACTAACTTGGTCGCTCAGATAGCGGAAGCTATCGACTACCTCTAGTTTTTCACCCTGGAATGAGATAGAAGTTGTTTCCTGTTTGTTTACAGTCTTTATTGCACCTGAACATCTGCCACAAACAAAAACTAACTTGCTAGTTAACCTGCCTTTGATGTTGCTGCACCTCTTATGTGTCCATAGCTTGCACCGGGTACATCTTATAGAGTTACTACCTACTCCTTTTCTACATACTGAGCAGGGCCATCTACCTGAAGGGGTTTGTGTTTTATCTACCTTCCTACTTATTAGGATTTTGGTTTTAGCTAGGTTGACTCTAAGGCCCTTCAATTCTAGACCTTGCTTCCACACCTGAAACTTCTCCTCTAGTTCTGATAGTGACTCCGCAATTAGGGCAAGGTCATCAGCATAGAGGAGCTCCCAGGGGCAACCTGTCTTGAACTCCTCTGTGATTGCCTGGAGGACTATGATAAATAAGAGGGGGCTGAGGACGGAACCTTGGTGGACCCCTACCTCTACCCGGAATTCATTGCTGTACTCATTTCCAACCCTCACCTTACTGGCAGCATCTCTGTACATGGCTCGCACAGCTCTCACTAACCATTCTTCTATCCCAAGTTTCCTCATTGACCACCAGATTAGGGATCGGGGGACGCTGTCAAAGGCTTTCTCCATGTCAACGAAAGCCAGGTACAGAGGTTTATCCTTAGCTAGGTATTTCTCCTGCAACTGTCTCACTAGAAATAAGGCATCAGTAGTGCTTTTACCTGGCACGAACCCAAACTGCATCTCATCTAAATTGATTCGCTCCCTAATTAGTTGGGCTATGACCCTCTCTGTAACTTTCATAACCTGATCTAACAGCTTGATGCCTCTGTAATTATTTGTATTCATAACCTGATCTAACAGCTTGATGCCTCTAGAAAACCAGGTCTCAGAGAAATCCAAATGACTGTGCTGACAAGTACTGCCCACATCCTAAGAAAAACCCTATCAATTTAAATGTCTGCATTGTATTACATGAAGTTATTTTGCTACCATCCCTGCCATTTCCTTTCCCCAAACTTTCAGTTATACTGCAACATCTCTTATCCGTCACTCACCCTAGGACACTAGGTGTGTCTCAGCAAGTGAAACATGGAGATTAAAAGTAAATAATAATAATAATAACGGTTCCAAATTTTGGAAGAAGACTAGAAGACACGGGGGAGGTACCAGTTGAATACTGGTGTCTAACTGATACTTATTTCACTGACCCCAAAAGGATGAAGAGCAAAGTCAACCTCAGCTGAATTTGAACTTGGAATGTAAAGACAAAATGCTGCTTAGCATTTTGCTCAGTGTGCTAACAATTCTGCCAGCTGACCACCTTTAACTGATTTCTTTATTGACCACAAAGGGTTTACATTATGAAAGGCTCAGGACAAAACATTGTGTTTGTGTGTGTATTGTTGCTGTGAGGGTTTAACAGAAAAAAAGCAGCAGTAACAGTTTAACAATGTGTAATCCTCAATAGGGAGATGTTCAAGGGCTGTTCATGGGAAAACCCCATAAAACCATGGGTGCTCTGACTTCTGGGACAGGTGCATTTTCTCAGTTCCTTATCTTCTATTTACAGGTGCATTATGCTCAGGTCAGGCCCATTCACTCGCACCATGCTTGCCACTCTTTCAACAAAATGGCTGGAAGACAACACTTCCCTCCCCACTCTTATTTTTCTCTTTAAGTGAAACTTTAATGAGGGATTGGCTAAAGAGGAAAGTGTTTGTCTTCAACCCTTCCAATCTCATTCACCAGACATAAAAACTGGCTGCCCTTCCCAGTTAAAAGATGGCAGCAGGGCAATCTTCACCATGGATTCAGTTAGAACCAAATCTGTCCCACATGCAACAGCAGGTATTCCACATAAACCCAGAGATCAGCAAAGCTTTGGCACAGCATGAGTGTATGCAGGACAATTTCATCACCCCTGTGCACATCTTAGACATGCTTGGCTGATGGCATTTCCATGCCTGTAGAATTTACCACAAACAGGCAATGCTCCCCTAGTAGCACTGCCAGGCTAGAGATTTCTGGAAGTTACCCATCTTCCCTTGATTAAAAGAATATAAATTAAAGCGGATGTAAAATGATGATGACAAATTGTATGAGGAAGAGATTATTTTGGTGAAGTTCATAGTAATGATGGAGGGTGTTATGCTTTCTCCACTGTGGGACAGAAAGCTTTGAGATGGTTTGAATTCCCATACATGAAACATTTAGGTTTTCTGCCTTGTTAACACTTGGCATCAGCTCATTCCCCAAAACAAAAATTTGGGCATGCAAGTGACTTCTTCTGGAGCAACCAGTACCTAGAATTCCATAAGAATCCCAGTCCTGTTGAGATGGTGAGTAGAGTTCACTTCCACAATATCCTCCATACTCTTCAGAATGGCTAAAACTTGCTGGATCTTGACTCCAATTTTAGTCAACCTCTTACATTATATTGATAATGGAGAATCATTATAAAGGTCTCTTTCTGGTTTCATGCTTGCAGATGCACATGACATCTGCTGATCCATACAGTTTCCTTCTATATAAGTGTATCAGTAAGGGCAACACATCTTGAAGGCATTTTTCATTTTCTTCCAGAATAGGAAATTTAAGTCTCATCTCCTTGTAAGATATGCACTTATAGATAATTGTTTGTTATTCAGAGCTCATTTTTTACCTCTTCACTAAACTATATAACTCCTGGCTTCACAATATCATTTTTGCACTGGGTCTTACCTCTCAGATCTTCCACGGAATGCACTCTCCACTGGTTTACTGCCCTTGAAAAGGACAGAGTTGTTGTAGTGGGTTTTTTTTTTTTTAATGTTGTTACTATTGCCTTGCATACCGTTTTTGTTATTACTAGTGATTGATGTTGAATTCATTCTTGATGTTGCTGCTCTTATTGTTGTTTCTACTTCTGCTGCTGTTATTATTATCATTATTGTTGTTGTTGTTATTGTCACTGTTGTTGCTGCTGGTATTTTTGAAGGTGTTGTTGTCACCACAGAATTAAGATGAAATTCTATTATTTATACTCAAAAGATTCATTTCTGCTCTAATTTCCCTGCCATTGACATTATGTTCAGTTGTCATGGCTACACTGGCATACAAAACTGAGCTGACAGAACATTGTTCACCATTGGTTATTATTATTTTGACATGCTCCGATATTTTTCTTTTAAATTGGAAAAATTTCTCAATCTTTGTTTTCATAAGAAATGCAAAATGAATATCACTGAGTAACATCCTCAAAAAGGGTGTAATTGAACAGAAATGTTACCATTGTGATCCAAATAAGGTCAACAAAAATGTTATCATAAAATGAATGATTGAATGGGCTTTACTCAGTCAAAACAATTTATAAAACTTTCAAATATTATGGAGCTCCAAGTTTCTGTGACTTGGTACAAAGCCTGAAATTTTGGAGGTGGGGGCTTGTCGATTACATTGACCCCAGTGCTCAATTGGTACTTATTTTATTGACCCCAGTGGAATTTGAACTCAGAATATAAAGGCAAATGAAATGCCACTAAGCATTTTGACCAGTAGGTATCAATTATGTCAGTTTGGCGCTGAATAATAATTCAGGCACAAGGACATAAATCCTAAGGAAAGGCCCAGGGGGATTTGAACTCAGAATGGAAAATGAACTTAACTGGTGCAGAAATATATATGCAGTTAAGAATTAGTTTCGTAACCATGCAAGATCAATCCAATTTCATGGCACCTAAGACAAACCTCTACTATAGCCCTGGGCAGACATATCTTACAGTAGAATTTGTTAAAGAAACTATTCTGAAGTCCATCATATATAGACAGGTGTGTGTGTGTGTGTGTGCATGTTCTAGTCAAAAACTACTGGTATATAAATTATGTCCCTTTATATTCAATAACTTATTAATTTCAACAAAGATCAACAGAAAATATATATCAGAAAGTAATAAGAAGTACTGGGATAAGTCTAGCTAACTAAAATCTTTGACAGTTAGTCCAATGAGTGAAACCAGTTAACTGTAGCCACCAAATTCTACTAGTAGCTGTTATCCACTATCTTTATTTCATCACCGTCACAATAAATGTTACAATGATGATGATGACTGGAAAGATCAATCAACATGAATTTATTCTTTAACAATTGAAGAGAATGATGCAGGAAATGTATATCTTATTATACAGCAAGTAAAAGTGTTCTGTTGGCTACACTATATTTTTCTAAATGTGAACACAAAATTAACGTGATTAATGTGGCAGGTGACTGATGTTATTTCTAATATTTTATGGCACTTGGTGAAGTAATGTTAGTTTTTATGTTGTTTCCAAGGGCTACCCCTTAGAATAACCCTTCTTGACAATATGTTCTGCAAAAAAAATAATAAATAAATAAAAGTAATCCAAACTAAATTAATAGTGATATATTTTAGTTGAAATTGGATGCTGTTGTTTGTGTAACTACTTCTCATCTTGATCTAACAACTCTAAGGTACCCAGAGAATCAGACAACCATATGTCACAGATCTAGATATATCATGCCCTGGTCAAATGGACTGATATGAAACCTAGGTTTCTTCTCTCTGTTTTTTCATGGTATGCAGTTTGAAGAAAGGTACAACTGTTCTTTGTCAGTGGATAGAAGCATAATAATCAGGAGATTAAAATGCTAGACTACTGATCACATCAAACTTTACATTGTACTGCATGTTTGAATAAGGAGCATAATTTTAGACTGCTCCAGTTTCTCTGATATAAAACAAGTTCTACTTCATTTTGTGTAGTTAGAAAAATTCAACTATAAAAACAATTCCTCCAACATTATCCCACCCACATTAAAATGAAGGGCGATCTTTCGATACTAATCCTCTTTTTTGCTTCAGCGTTTGTTTACATCAATTCGGCTTTTTCCGTAAGGAAAGAGGGAAAGGACGTTAGTCAGCGACAGCTCTGATCTGTTAGGCAGCAGACAGCAGGAACCCCCTCCCTTAAGAACACATGCCAGTTATCTCTCTTTCCCCCTATCTCTCGCTTTCTCTCTGTCTCTCTATCTATCTCTTTCACACTCCCTTAAAAACACGTCATTTATCTCTCGCTTTCTCTCTCTCTCCATCTATCTCCCAGCATACACCTCGAGAGAGAG
This sequence comes from Octopus bimaculoides, assembly GCF_046866305.1. NCBI lineage: Eukaryota > Metazoa > Mollusca > Cephalopoda > Octopoda > Octopodidae > Octopus > Octopus bimaculoides. The sequence continues at coordinate 78,286,976 of NC_142935.1, forward strand.
AGAGAGAGAGAGAGAGAGATAAGTGACATGTGTTTTTAAGGGAGTGTGAAAGATATATAGAGAGAAAGCGAGAGATAACTGGCATGTGTTCTTAAGAGAGAGGGAAGAGAGATAACTGGCATGTGTTCTTAAGGAAGGGGTCCCTGCTGTCTGCTACCTAACAGATCAGAGCTGTCGCTGACTAACGTCCTTTCCTTACGGAAAATGCCGAATTGATGTAAACAAAGCCATCTGCTCAATTGACACTCAGAGAATTAGTATCGAAAGATAGCCAATCCTTCGAATTCTGACTCACTGCTTGACAGAATAAAATTCGTGTCCATTATTTTGTCAGGATTACAAATTTTGAAAACACAACAGCAACAAATTTGGAAAAAAATCTCCCAAAATTCACAAAATTAAAAAAACACGTCGATCGTCGTACAAAATTATAGCTGAACTGTTTACACAAATAATCACGTGTTTTCACGAATGTACTAACGAGATTTTCTCGGATATTCTCATTTAAATATGAATAGGTGATTACGGGCGGTTTTGGACGGCTTGGTCACATGAATCAAAATTCTTTTCGGGCGGCTTTGGGCGGTTTGGTAACGAAAGGGTTAAGTAAAAGTAAACAAGATGCCAGCATAACCTGTTTCTCCCCAACCTTACTATGTTGATGATCCTGCCTTCACAGTTCATCAACTGTGCAGTGCACAAGATTTGTTAGCATCCGCTGAGAATGCTGCAGCACGTCAGTCTGTTTATCATTGCAAAGAAGACTATATACATGACCATCAATTAAGATGAAAGCTATCTGTTAATCTGTTCTAATGATGGCACACAACTCATGTGGTTAGTAACTTCAAATACCTTGAGTTGTATATTGTTGACAGTAAGAAAGACTTTTTTACACAGAAGGGACTAGTCTAGAGTGTCTGTAACAAACTTCAAAACATTTATCAATCAATTATTTCAAAGTCAACAGTACTGGCCTTCTTCACATATACATAGAGAGCATTCTGAGGAGCTAAAACCTGTACCATAAAAGTGCTTCAAGATTACCTTGCTAGTACATACACAAGGCTTCTCATGAAGGCTCAAAACATCTTCTGGCACAAGACCACAGAGGAATAATAATAATTTTTTCTACAATAGATACAAGGCCTGAAATTTTGAGGAAGGGTGAGAGTCAATTACAGACACTAGTGTTTTCACTTTATAACATTATCAGGTATTTATAAAAGGTTAGTTTAATACATGACATAAATTTTAAAATTCGAATAAAAGTAATTGAGCAACTATATATTTTAAATACAAGGCTATAATTTAAATGAGAAATTTATTGAAGGTCGTATGAAATTTCCTTCAAATATTCTGTGGGAGATTGTTCTGAAAAAGATGAAACAATATGCAGAATTCTATCATCTATCTTCATATACTTCTTCAGTTTAGGAGGATGATGACCTCCAATCAGTTGCTCAAAAAATGCATCTGTTTCTTTGCACCTTATGTAGCCCATTTATGAATCTCCATATTGTGGGGGGCTCCATTCCCAGCTCTATTTGGATTCTTCTATTTGCTGCTTCAGCATGGTTATTTGTCCAGTCTTCCCTGAGCAATGTCCTCTCGTAAACATTCCACATTTCATGGAGGAAGAGTGAAGGTCTTCTACTATTTCCATGTCGATTTGGTCTTCCAATATAGGTATCTTCAAACCAATTCAGCAGTGCTGCAAGTTCTTCAGGTATATCCGCAAAGAGGGCTTCAATATACATATCAGTATGTGGAACAGGAACAAATGCTAAACTTAATATCATTTTGGCTTTTAGTGTAAAGGTAGCATCGTTGTTGTACATAGAAGTGTAACCCATGACAGCTATCTTTTTGTGCATATTTTGTGCTAAATGGAAAAAATATCCTTTTATTTCAAATTCTGAAAAAGCTTCCTTCATGGCTTTAAAGGCTGCATGTTCGAAGTCGCAAATAATAGATGTTGGGTTTAGTGTTGGCTCAGCATCTTTGAGCATTTCAAACATCTTTGCATAAGTTAATCACTGCTTGTTTGGCAAAAGAGCATAGGCAACCGGAACACCATTAAATTTCTTTGCAAGAATGTATGTAAACTTGTGAAAATAATCTTGGTGCTATTTTAAAAGTTCCATCAGCATACCAAGTATCAGATGAACATAAATGCTGCAGCCAACTTTCTCTCCTGAAAAGCAAAATTCTATATAGTCTTGGGCCACTATTGCTGATCAGGAAATTTTCTTCTCTTCTTTCTTCAGAAATGTAAATTTTGCACTGGTGTGGCAACTCTAAGTTTTGAAGATCTACAGGACACTGAGGTGGGGCATTTAAGGCTCTCCTTTTGTGTTTTATAGTTTTCTTCATGGCTGAAGCATCTGGCAATGATCCAAGTGTAACCTGGGATGCATTTGTTAATACTTCACTTGGCTTTTCAATAGTGTCCTTGGCATCACTTTAGCCACTTTTATATTAACTGCAGACGAATTATGGGGATGCGCGTTTCCTTCTTTGATAACTGCACCAAACTTCATATGAATCCTTGCATTGCACCTAGAACTTTGATCACAACACCAAAATTTTATATTGTTGTCACTCTTACTAAACTTATGAAATACAAATAAATGTCCTTCATAAGTAATTTTTTTTCTTGTCCTCTTTGGCTAAGAATTTCCATTTTGGGTGTAATCCAACTTTCAAAATTTCTACGTCTTAATGTCAATCTCAAGAGCTGTGACTGCCAATATCGGTAGAAAAATATGAATTCTTAGTATTCCTTCTTTGAATGGTTTAGAGTAATCTAAATACCTTCAACACAAGCTAAATAGGCCGTTATGACCAATAAATTACTGCAACAAATTGCTAAATTGAAAAAGCCTGGGCCGATTGTGAAGCAAACAGCCCACTGTTCCGGAACAGTGTGTGTGTTTGTGTGTCTGTGTTTGTCCCCCCCCCCCACCATCGCTTGACAACCGCTGCTGGTGTGTTTACGTCCCCGTAACTTAGCGGTTTGGCATAAAAAAAAACCGATAGAATAAGTACTAGGCTTACAAAGAATAAGTCCTGGGGTTGATTTTCTCGACTAAAGGCGGTGCTCCAGCATGGCCACAGTCAAATGACTGAAACAAGTAAAAGAGTATATATATACATGTGTTCCGGAACAGTGGGCTGTTTGCTTCACAATCGGCCCAGGCTTTTTCAATTTAGCAATTTGTTGCAGTAATTTATTGGTCATAACGGCCTATTTAGCTTGTGTTGAAGGTATTTAGATTACTCTAAACCATTCAAAGAAGGAATACTAAGAATTCATATTTTTCTACCGATATTGGCAGTCACTACGACGGGCTTCTTTCAGTTTCCGTCTACCAAATCCACTCACAAGGCTTTGGTCAGCCCGAGGCTATAGTAGAAGACACTTGCCCAAGGTGCCACGCAGTGAGACTGAACCCGGAACCATGTGGTTGGTAAGCAAGTTACTTACCACACAGCCACTCCTGCGCCTATAATTATATCCTTTATAAATTACTTTTATTCGAACTTTAAAAGTTCTGCTTTTTTTTTATTCAAGCCATGTATTAATCTTTTTATAAATTTCTGGTAATGTTATAAAACGAATAAAGTTATAAAATGAATAAATTATTTATTAATCAATTTTCCTGCTGTTGAGTTGTCCTGTCACTGAGTTGACAGTGTTGAGTTGTCCCTATTTGAAATGAGACACTACCACATTAAAGGATATATAAATAAAAATTGAAGAAATAAATAATTAGAATCCCCAAAAGCAGGGAAGTCCACTTCAGGTAATTTGGGGGTAAACCCCATGCAAAAATTCCAGATTATTCTGCCATTCCCAAAGCATGGGTAAGTGCCCTTTCCAGTTTCTTTCTTTCTGCAAAGAAAAGAGTACTCAGAGTTGATCCATTCAGTCTCACCCATTTTGCCACTTTTGTCCACCTTTTCATAAATACACTAGAAGGCAGCACCTCCCCTACCCTCACCTTCCTCAACAAATGATATCTGAAGAAATTGTTGAAAGCTTGGTCAGGCAGAAATGTGCCTATCTTCAAACCTTTAAGACAGGTCCATTACAAAGCATCTTTTGCCACAGCCACTAAGCAGAAAAAGATCTACCTTCCTTTTCTGTTAAAGGAAGGTGGTGCAACAATCATCACTATACCCTTGGCAGACAGCTGGATTCATCTTATACAAGACAGCAACTGCTCCATGCAAACCCACAACTCTCTAATGCACAGACACTGAATAATTGCATGCAGGATAGTTTTGTTCCCCTGCATGCATCTCAGGGAGGTTCAGCTATTGGCACTCCCATGCTTGAAGAGCTTGTCTGAAACAGGCAATGCTACCTTGTAACACTGCCATGCCAAAAACTTTTGGAAATTGTCCATCATCTTTGACTCAAAAGTTCTCTGGAAAAGACTACTCAGACTGTTCTTGTCGATGCCCAGAGTCAATCCTAGGCCATTGTCACTCATACCCTCAACAGAAATCTTGTGTTGTTTTCCTGCTAATGGTTTTGTCCAGCTAGTACAATGCAGTGTCAACATTCTAAATGCCAGATGGTACAATAAACCTGGCAACATGCCAAATGCCCAATCTTGTTCTATGTTTAGATGAGCTGCAGAAAGATGTGTCACATAACAGATGCACACACTAGTTCATCCTTATTTTCATTGCCATCATTCACACCATTGCAGTGATTTAGATATTTCTGCACATGTGTCAGCCTCAATGCATGGCACTGCATCATCAAAGATGGCACCCAAGACTACCATGAAGTGGGTGTAGACAAGCAGATAGCTTTTCTGACCAGCAGAACCTGACCCTTCCATAAAAATTGAAAAAGCAAGTGCTCTAATTTGGTCAGAGATTTCTTGGGACAAGGTAGAATGGCTAGGCAGCAGTACACTACTGAGGTGATATATGCATTCGCTACTTCTGCTCGGCCTTTCAGAGACAACGTCCTTTTAGCCCATTTCTAGGGGAGCTTGGCCACCCCAACCATGACCTTTTCCCAGTTCCTATCTACTTGGAGATCTGGTCAGAAGCAGAATCTGAGCACTTTCACCGGACCCTCCATCCAGCAACCAAAATTATCACTAGTCAACATGGACTTGCCTCTCCAAGAGCCTAGGTGCAAACTTACTGATTTGTCCTGGTTTATGAGTGCTCCTGTACATGCTTGATATTCTTTCAGTATAGTGACTCATTTTTATGTCTGAAGAGTTTGACAATATAACAGTAATGTCATCCACGTATGCAGACACAGCTCTCCTGAGGCCTAGTTTAAGTGGGATATCTCTCAAATTCTCCAGCCTTTGCAGCAAAAGATTCTAATGCCAGAATATATAAAAGCAGGGTGTGGGGCATCCTTAGCAAACTGAGTGTTCAATATTGGAAGGTTCCAATATGTGGCAATTTAATTTGACAACCAAGCAGATACCACTATACATTGTGGTGATCTGGCCTCTGAAGATGGAATCAAAATTGACAGCTTTTAGGACAGACACCAGATAGCAATGGTCCACCCAGTTAAAAGCTTTGGACTGATCCAAATTCACCAATGCCCCTCCAAAGCCTCTACAGGTAATACAGTAGAAATTTGCCTGAAACTACCAAACGTTGAATAAAAATTTCAAACTGAAGAAAATACCACACATTTTGGATGTAGGATGTAGTTAATTAAATCAACGCCAGATCATTACTAGTGTATTTTACAGATGTAGAAAGACTGTTGACCTTGGTAGGCATTGAACTTAGAGTATATCTAAATACCACTACTCATTTTGTTCATTGCTGTTCTACTTATTGTTTTATATGCTGTCAATATTGACAGAATATTCAGTGTTTGTTTTATCAGTGCTTTGGATGTGAGGAGGAGAAAAAGTAAAGTTCACTCTAGTAAGACTGTATCAAGAAACTAAATAATAAGTCCTTAAATTGGTACATTTGGAGTAAGAGGAATCAGATGTGTTGAAGAAAGAAGATTGTGCTGGTATGGACACGTGATGCGTGTAGTTAAGGACAGTTGTATAAAGAAGTGTCATTCGCTTAACACAGTGAAACCTGCAGAAGACATGGAAGGAAGTGATGAAAGCTAACTTCAGGATACTAAGCCTGACAGGTGAGAGGTCAAAGGACCAGGATCTTTTGTCATATAAGGTTCTCAAAAAGATGTGCCCTCCTCAGCAAAACCAAATTCTGAAAGCTTTATGTTTTGTGTTCTACATCTGTTACAGTAACTCTCCTCCCCACTATCATGCCTCTTCTCACTCCCACCAGTTTCACAGATTACAATTACCCCACCATATACTTCTTGGCTTCTATCCACCAGCCCCTGCAACTGTACCTTCTTTACTACTCCTGCTGGTTACCACCTACCATTCTTTTGCATCCCTTTATCTTCCCCAGCTCATAGTTCCTGTCTCAACCACCCTTCAACCCCGTTTACTTTGACAGTTTGCATCCCCATTTCTAACTCATCTTTCCATACAATCTTGCAAATCAACCACCCATTTCTACTCAGCTTGTGCCTGGTGGGACCTTATCACCATAATTTCCTCTCTCACGCCACCTCTTTTTCCCCTACTAGATGTGAGTAGTCATGCACTTCTCATAGTAATCCCTTCATCCCATAACATGAAGCTGCTCCTCTCCCCAAGGTACATAGTTTTGCAAACTGCATGGCAAACTCAATAGTGCAGGTAGCACGAAAAAACACCCACTCCACATTCTAAAGTGGTTGGTATTAGGAAGGGCATCCAGCTGTAAAAACCATGCCAAAGCAGACATGAGTTCGATGAAGTCTTTGGATTCCTGTCAAACCGTCCAACTCATGCCAGCATGGTACATAGATGTTAAATAATAATGATGAAGAGGTGGAAGTATAGCCAAACTGACACCAGTACTTCATTGTAAATTACCTTATCAATGCCAAATTTTAGGTTATCTCAAATATTTTTTGAGGGGAACACAAAAGTCATGTATAACTTTTTTAACCGTTTCAGTCGGGGCACAGCCTTGAATGGTTTAGTCGAACAAATCAAATCCTGTACTAATGGTGGTAGGGACAAACACACATATCCCTTGCCCATATTTCATTCTTGCAACCTCTGAAGCATGACGCAAATCCTCTGACACTATGGATTCTGTTGAACCGCCCAACGTCCAAACTTAAAGATGATGATGTTATATGTCTATACAACAAGCTTCCACTCAATTTCCATTTATCAAATTCAAACACTGACAGCTTAGTTTTGAAAATTGGATTCTTTTTCACTGAATCGTACTCAGTTTTTATAACATTCACAAATGAAACGAAAGGGAATTTTTTGTATCAACCTTGAATGGACGGATGACCAAGTTAACTCAAGGGTGAAATTTGTAAACAATGTAAGCTATTTCAATCTGCATCATCTCTGTCGATTTGCCGCATACATAAATAAAGTGTCATTAGATATTTTTAATAAATTAGTTGTTACAGTTGAGATTGTCACTAGTCGCAGTTAGTAGTAAAGGATCAGATTTGATCTTGTGAAAATAACGCTATAAAGATACCAGTGATTTTGGTATGGTGGTTATATAGTAGGTGAATATGACTTTACAACAAGAATTAAAAAATAAACGATATAATGAATTAGAATAGACCTAAGACATCTTAAACAGATCGCTGTCTTTCAAGAAATAGTTGCTAAATCTCATTTAAATCATTTCTTGCCGTCTTGAAAAAAAAAAAAAAAAAAAAAGAAACACTGATCAAAGTAGTCTCTGATACATAAAAAGAAGAGAATTGGTAACGGGAAGATGTTCATCATAATTTAGCTCTAAGAGGGGTAAAACGGATTCATCTTATCACCTGTTTAGGTAATTCATTGAAGAAAAAGAAAAAAAAAGTGTAATTGTAACAAGACATTTAAGCTGATAATATTCAAAGAATGAAATATTAAAATGACTGGACAGCAAGATTCTATTCAGGTGTGGGTGCGCGCGAGCACATATATCAGTTACAGGATTGTAAGGGACTTCAAATATATTAGATAATACAGTTTATAAATACACAAGTGTGTGTGTGTGTATGCATATATATTCCATTAAGGTGTAAAAGATAAACATGGTTGATAAAAGAGAGAGACGGAGTAAAAACCGGTGCAATGCGAGGAGAAAAGAAAGTGTAAAGAGATAAATATACAAGACAAAAACTTTTTTTTTAAATAGCTTAGAAAGGTAAACAGGACAATGATGAAACTGCACATCCAAAATAAAAAGAAGAGAGCGATGAATGTGCTTCTTATTTACCAGATCGTATTCTTCATCGTCATCGCACATAAAGTCCGAGTCCGACATTTTGTCCCGATGCTTTCTGCAGAGAACACCACACAATCTAATTACGTCATCGATTTCTGTGAACGCATGTAGAAAATGTTTATGTCAAGAATTGTTTTGTCATGAGTTTATGTATGTCGATATATGTGACGTAGTTGTGTATCACAACCAGGCACATTGGTTCTGATTGTAGCAATATAATGTCTCCAGAAGAAGACGAAGCAGCTGAGATATAGGAACATATATATTTACACACACACACACACACACATATATATATATATATACACAATATATATAAGATACACATCGACAACGGTTTTCTCTGGAACAATTTACATTATCGTTTTTTTTTTTGGCGTGTTCAATCATTTGTCAACTTAAATGTTTTCTAGGTTGACATGGTTGCTGTATCTTCTTCCAACGGTCAGCTTATCGATTCGGAGATAACTGACTGCCTCACTTGTTTGTACTGTAAATAATTAACATCGCCTAAGGAGGAGTATTTTGGAGTTGTCTTAGACCATTAAAACACTCCATCATTACCAACAACACCGAACGACCAACATGGTAAGTGGACAAGGGTCAGTTAATGAACTAACAGATATTGTCTGAATGATTTCTCTTCAATAAACCACCCCTCTCTCTCATATATGTGTGTGTGTATGTATGTATGTATGTATGTGTACCCGTATATACGCGTGTCTTGCATCAATTACCGAGTCATTAAGTCGTTGTTTAAGCCCCAGGTCAGCTCTATTTTAACAGATCTACACGTTCTAGACGTGTACAGGCTTTTGTATATCTAAGAGTACATTAGCCATTTTGCCCATTATTTTTAAAGACATTAAGGTATGAATCGAGAGAATTTATCTGCTATTTCTAACCAGTTGAGTCGCTTTATGTCATTTGTACACACATATATATGCGCGCACGCGTTCAATGTATTAAACAGAATTCGGGGGGGGGGGGGGCAGTTTTGGTGTACCAGTTCCTTGAAGTTCTGTACTTCACGAGAAAGGAATCCTCTGTGGAGAAATTTTTTGAAAGGAAAAATGTTTTCGAAATCTTAATTTCCGCTGTATGAAATGCAAAAATACTAAAACATTACGGGGGGAAAATGTTCTCTTTTCACATGAGGTATGGGAATTCGAAGGACAGTTATTCCAAAACTCCACGGATTTCGTTAAACATTACTCGCCACAACATTTATTTATAAAACACAGTTTGGTGATCTAGACATTTTCACACCTCATTTACCATGTTTTCACATTCTCAGTGAGAGAAAAACCTATTTTTTACCTTTTGAGGTCCAAAGTTAAAGGAAATCTTGGAGAGAAAAAAAAAACTCCGACATAATAGGGAGGTGGCGTAAGGGAACCATCGAAGGCTAAGTCTTCAGTGAATGTGATATTGTGATAGTATTGAATAAACATGTAATAACGAATTTGAAGAATTTACCCTTTCAGACCGTCCTTTTACAGTTTAATAATCTATTTCTGTCCCCTGTATTATACGTTCGTTATCATAATTGTACATTATATAAACGACGGATCGGTCTGTTATTCATTGGACTTCTTTTCTGTCTTTATAATGCCAGGCGGAATTTCTAAAAGGATTGCCTTGTTACAATGAACACAACTTTACAAGATTTCATCCCGATTCTGGTTGTAAAACTAGTGTAAGTACATGTTCAGTATTAAAATATATTTACAAGGAGTTCCCAGGAACGGTTGTGTGTAAATGTGTATTGTGGTTTTATCAACATTTTTTTTTATTGTGTGTGTTTGGTTGTTTTACAGCGACTACGACATTATTTACATTTATAACGCAGTAACTGAATGGATGTCTTCATACGTAGCCACCTAATGTATATTACGTACCTTCTCATACATAGAGACCCTAATATATTTCTTCCCTAACAGAAATACCTTGTGTACTTACACACCTTCCCACACAAGGTACCCTGTGTATTACATACCCTTCCATACATACTCTGTGTTTTACCTTCGCACACAAACTCTGATAACCTGTATTACATAGATGATCTGTATTATCTTCCTACACTCTTAGATATGTATGGACAACAAACTTTCATATTTATTACTTCGTTTTATTTGATAGAAATGTAAACTTTCTCAGTGTTACTAAACGTGCTTGTGAGTTTACTGCCACGCATTCCTTTAATATTGTTTCTTCGCTGATACTATGGTCCAGATTGCTCCTGCAAATCCCTTAATTCCACATTGACTTGACTCGTGACCATTCACCAACAACAGACATACATAGCAATTATTATCCCTTATACTACTCCGTTTAGAAGCTAATTAATGATATTTTTGAAAGAAAACATTGACTTTTTCTCACATCTCTACTGATAAACTTTACATACTGTCAGAGAAAAGTCACTTTCATGTTGCATTCTACACTGTGCAGTTATTAGCCCATAGAAATGACGTGACGAGCCTATTATAAATACAAGCTAATCAAGGACTATTATTGAACTTTCTCTCACTGATGAAAAAGTTACCGTTTCTGTGGAGATTGGCAAGCCATATGTTTGACATTTTTGTTGGAAGAATTCTGTATTATTTATAGAATATCTTTTCCTAAATTTATTCTTTCAGACATAGGCTGTGAACTGACTCACTTGTGGACATGATATGTTGTTGCATTGCTAGTTTCACATATGTGATTTGACACAATGGTTATATGATCTGTATTATTTAGATTTTGCAGTTCATTGTGGGAGCTTCATTATTCTGTTGAAAAAGACCTTGTACAGCACAATATTATTTGGAAGCAAATATGACCTCTGTAAATGTTGAACAAGTACTCTTTTACACTTTTACTTGTTTCAGTCTTTTGACTGCGGCCATGCTGGAGCACCGCCTTTAGTCGAAGAAATCGACCCCAGGACTTATTCTTTGGAAGCCTAGTACTTATTCTATCGGTCTCTTTTGCCGAACCACTAAGTTACGGGGACATAAACACACCAGCATCGGTTGTCAAGCGATGTTGGGGGGACAAACACAGACATACAAACACACACACACACATACACATATATATACACATATACGACGGGCTTCTTTCAGTTTCCGTCTACTAAATCCACTCACAAGGCATTGGTCGGCCCGAGGCTATAGTAGAAGGCACTTGCCCAAGATGCCACGCAGTGGGACTGAACCCGGGACCATGTGGTTGGTAAGCAAGCTACTTACCACACAGCCACAACAGCAAGATAGATGAGATACACTGAATGATGACACGTTATTGTATAAATAGCAAATAGCAATAATACAATGGATTAGCTGAAGATACAATAATCTAAGACAATAACCATGGCGAATATGTGGGAGAATTTGGTAAGGAAAACTTTGCTGCTTAGAACTAAGGTACATACCTTCAAATATATATTGAAAAAGTGTTTGAAAGTGCCAAAAAGAGTGGTAGTTATAATCATAAATATTTGAAGTACTTGTTAGTTGGTCTCAAGTAATTTGACTTCAACAAAAAATTTGTCAGGGACCTGCATTAGACTCATTGAAAAGTGAACTCATTATTCAGAGCAGCTACATTTTATTGATGTCCTAATAATATAAAGCCAGGAAATGACAAGGGTCTTACAGACAGTGTAAAGAACAATAGATCTTCAATAAACAGCTTGGATGAAAATACTAGTTGTGAATGCAAGTGTTGTAAGTTGCTAGAGAATGACCAACTAAATACCAAAGTGTTGATAATTTGGTCCATATAAATGACGTTGGTGAGCATTGACAACTCTATAAATAATATATTTGTAAATGGTGCTCAGCCACCTCTTCCTAGGAAAGTATATTTGAAATTTCTAAGAAGTTTTATATGCAAGGAGATTTCTTGGAAAATATATGTAGAATACACCAAGTACTGATATTAAAACCAAATATAAGGTAAAGCAAAGCTGTCAAACTGAAAACAAAACAAACTGTTCTCAGAAAAATGGTACATTCCACAAGATACATTAAAGAAATGGGTCATTTAACACAACTGTCTTTTAGTTCTAATGACAGCCAATGCAGTAATGGCATCTAAAGATCAGGTTATCCTCATCTCTCATGCCAACAGTAGCAGCTCCTAATGAGTCCTTGGCAAAATGGGCCTATCGGTTAGTTCTTCCCTCTTATAATGTCCAGATACATAAATCCAGTGTTTTATATTGGAAGAGTTAGGAAGCCACATATTTGGGGTATTAGGGAGGGGTAACCTAAAAATTCTTGGCCAGCCATTTCAGGTTGATGAGGGTGGTAGAAAGCAAAGTTTTGTTAGAACATGCATTACAGTTTCCACCTTGGCCAGTTACTTGATGCAATGTTTGGCCATCATGTGCAACATTTTAATGCAAGCAGTAGTTTTGACCATTAGTCCCTGTGTGACATTGTTCTTGTTGCTTATGAGCTCTAGGACTGAGAAATGAGGGCAAATGGGTGTATATGTCATTGTTCCATAACCTACAGAGTTGGCTACAATAATGTCCATGTAGAACCACCTATCATTTTCCTGCACTCTTGTTTTCAATGAAAGTTCCCCTCAACAGAGAACTAGAGCATAAGGTTTTCCTGAGTTAGTTCAGCAGGTCTTTCAACTGGATCACATAGCCAGTTTGACTTTTACTGTACATGAACTACCTTCATCATCACATAAGATTTGGAGCTGATGTTCTTGTTTTGCTCTATGTCTAATAGTAAACCCTGTCACCTTGAGCTGCTCAGCAATGGCTCTCATTGACCTGCTGGGGCAGCCATTGATTATGTCCTGAATCTGCTGGATAAACTTGGCCAACCTGATAATTTTTGATGACTATGTTTCTCTGACATGTTCCACCAAAGTAAGAACACTTTCTCAACCCTGAACATGAAATACCCAGCTATGTTCATAAAGCTGGTGATCTCCATGCCATTGAGGTTGCTGGCTACAATAAGCATGGTGTGCTATTTCCTGTTTAGAGCAGGGGGAGATAACCATGCTGATATTGTCAGTAAATTTTGAAGTAAAATAAGTTAATATTTGGTACCTGCCTCATAGCATTGCATTAGATCATATTTCACTTATGACCTCCTAAACTTCTGTTCACAAATAGTTGGGATTTCTATGTGTGTGTGTGTACACACATTCAAATACAATGACAGACTTTCTATAACATTGTAAGTTAAAGAAAAGAATGGATTAAGAATTATTTTCTATGTTGTTTATATATTTGTCTTTATACATTTTTGGTGGGGTTGGTTTTGACAATGTGAAGTAATTTTCAAAATTTGAGGAATAAAAATATATATTTCTTTAACCATGTTGGTTTATATACATTCAATCAGAGACATTCTATAATCTTGTTTATATACACCCTGTCAGAAACATTCTATAATCTAGTTGCTTTATATATCCCCAGTCAAAGGAATTCTATATTCTAGTTGGTTTATATCCAGTGAGAGATATTGTATAAGCTTGGTTTACAGACACCTATTTAGAGACATTCTATAATCTAATTGGTTTATATACACCCTGTCAAAAACTATATATTATAATCTTGTGGTTTATTGTCAGGAAGACCAGTTCTGAGTATAACTAAAGAAGTCTGCCACTAAAACTGCCTCCTGTTTTTGAATAAAAATAGATTACTGGTCTTGTCAGATGAATTTGAACCATCAATGTTATGGATTGAGCATTCTTTACTACTATTGTGCTGGCAGTCAAAAATTATACAAAAGTGAATTAACCCAAACAATGAATTGGTATATATAGTTAGGGTTGGTGGGGGGAATATGGCGGACTGGGTAGTAATCGAAGAGAGAGAGGGGGGTCAGGCAGTAAATACATCACAAGGCAATATATTCTTTGGGTTTTCAGTAACAAAATTGAATGAGACAGCAAATGCCTAAATCATGAGACAGAAGTGAAAAATATTTTTGGGATTTCAGGAAACAGTAAGTTTAAAGGGAGAGCCACTTCTGCACTTTTATTCTATGGTAGACAAATTTAGAGAGAATGAGTTAAAGGAACAATAAACTTGAATAAAGTAAAGAAAAATAAGTAAGTGAAGCGTGGCGATTAAAAGGAATGCGTGAATTTAAGACAAACAGGGAACGGGCAATGTTTACATGGAAAAGAAATAGATAGATAATAAAGAACGGATGGAGGTGGGGATTATGATCAACACTGAGATAGTATATGAAAAGGTTGAAAGTTCTTAGCTGTT
>NC_142935.1:78302056-78304556 GCF_046866305.1 Octopus bimaculoides
CCAGTGAACATACATATATTTCCTATTTCAAAGAAATTCAAACAATACATATTACACACAAGTTAAAAAGATTCCCAGCAATTCAACTTCTCTGGTTGACATTAATACACCCACCCCCAATAGGGGCCTTAACTCCCACATTTTTCAGCTCCATGAGCTCCACTTTTCAGGAGCAAAATCCTTTCAGGGTTCATGTAGTGTCTTAGGCCCAAAAAATGTTTAACTTCTTGCATAGTTCGAGCTCCTCCACTATTTCAGTATTATGTGTAAAAAGTGAAACAATAACATCACTCTACTGTAATGTCAGATACTTTCACTTTCACACTGAAACTATTCCACTGTTTCAGTATTACCTGTCAAAAGTGAAACAATAACATGTCGCTACTGTAATTTCAAATACTTTCACTTTAATACTTTCAATTTCATACTGAAACTATTAAAGTGAGACTATACTCTCACATATATACAGGCATACTTTAAGACCCAAGTTAAAAACATTCCCAACAATTCAACTTCTCTGGTTGACATTAACACACCCGTCCCTAATAGGGGCCTTCATTCCCACATTTTAGAGCTCCATGAGCTCCATTTTTCAGGAGCAAAATCCTTTTTACAGGTTCCAGAAGACTGAAATTTTGGAATATGCACATAAAGATCAACAGTATGGGATACATGTCTCATGATTAGAATTTTTTTAGGGTGTGTAAAGAGGGAAAGAACCCTCATGTGCAATTTTGATGAAATTTGAATCATATGTATTCCAGTTCCTTACAGAAAATATAACAGAAAAGTCTCATTCTTCAATTGCATGGAACACTGGCAACGCCTGGTATCTCTGCTAGTATATATATATATATATATATATATATATATATATATTTTGCCTATTATTTCTTATTTTTTACAATTTATTTTCTCTAATCTATTGGACTTACATAACCATATAAGGTCTTTTTACTTCTAAATCTTAACTTAATATAATGTCTTGTTTAGATTATGTATAGTTGAGGTGATTATATTATATTAAACATAAGCATTATTTATTAGATTTACTTCTATTTGACCAAGAACTTGTGTAAAAAAATATATTTTTAATATTTTTAATATCTAACGTTTTTCTTCGGTCTTGATTTTTTTATTTACTTTCATAAGTCCAACGGTTTTTTTGAAATGTACAGCGTCCCGTACTTGTTCGGTATTTAACTTCATAGGATAACATCATAACTTAGCATCACTTCTCATTTACTCTGCCTTCTAATGGTTTCAAGACCGATATGCTATACAGTTTCATTACGTATCATGTCTTTTCAACTTGTTTATATACATGTAATTCTAGGACAACTATGAATGTTGTCTGTTTTTACTGTCTGCTATGAATTAATCTGACCCTGAAGAGATACAATATTCCATATTTTATAATATTTTATAATATGCATGAGTTGGTCTGGATATTGCATCGAAATGTTCATATATATATGTATGTATGTATATATATATATATATATATATATATATATATATATATATATATATATGTGTGTGTGTGTGTATATTTATATATATATATATGTGTGTGTGTGTGTATATTTATATATATATATGTGTGTGTGTGTGTATATTTATATATATATATATGTGTGTGTGTGTGTATATTTATATATATATATATGTGTATATTTATATATATATATATATATATATGTGTGTGTGTGTATATTTATATATATATACATATATATGTATGTATATTTATATATATGTGTATATTTATATATATATATATATATATTTATATATATATATGTGTGTATGTATATTTATATATATATATGTATATTTATATGTGTATATATATATATATATATATATATATATATATATATATATATATATATATATATATATATAAGTATGTATATATATATATATATATGTAATTTGTCACTGTTGGAGAAGTAAGAAAGTGCCTCAAGACTGGATTGATGCTATTCTTGTCTCCTTATATAAATCGGGGCTAAAGGATCTGTGTGGTAATTTTCGTGGGATTTCCCTTTTGTCTGTGGTTGCAAAGGTGCTCGCCCGCATTTTGTTAGAACATTTAAATACCTTTATAGTTCCAAATATAGTGTCTGAGTCTCAGTGTGGTTTTCGTTCCTCCCGGGGCACAGCTGATTGTATCTTTACTCTTAGACAATTACAGGAGAAGTGCATTGAACAGAATCTTGCTCTGTACCATTGCTTTGTTGATTTGAGCAAAGCATTCGATACTGTTAATCGAAGTGCTCTGTGGCTAATTCCGGGGAAAATAGGTTGCCCAGAAAAGTTTATAAACATGGTCAAGGCTTTGCATCAGGATATGAGAGCTAGGGTTAATTTTGGTGGTAGGCTTTCTGAATCTCTTGCTGTGGAAAATGGAGTAAAGCAGGGAGACCTTGACGCACCCACCCTCTTTGCAATATACTTTACCGTTGTGGTGTCACATTCCTTTCAAAACTCTGAG
>NC_142935.1:78312056-78447056 GCF_046866305.1 Octopus bimaculoides
TCTCTCCTACAACATCACTATTCTCTCTCCTACACTGTCTTGCAACACGAAATACCTCGAGTCTTTGGTCCTCACGGCGCAGAACATTGGCAAATCTTTTCTTATCTGCTTCCCCTCTGGCTAAATAAACCTGTCGCCTAGCTTCCTTTCTGGCAGATTGGTACAATTCCCTGCTACCACTGTTCTTCCAGTCCTTCCAAGCCTGTTTCTTTTGTCTAATAGCCCCGTCTACATCCTTGTTCCACCACCACGTTACTCTGGGTCGAGAGGGGACTTTACACCAGCCACAGATCTGGTCTGTGGCTCTCAACAGGTTGTCCCACAGAAATCTCCAATTGTCTTCCACGTTGTATGATGCTATATCCCCTTCTATTTCGTCAAATGCTTCAAGTAACTTGTCTCTAAGTCTCTGTCCATTTGCAGGGTCTTTAAGTTTCCATATCCTTCTCCTCCAAGCCGGTCTACTTCTGGGCACCCATATTGCCTTGATCTCGAAGTCGCTAACT
Source organism: Octopus bimaculoides (assembly GCF_046866305.1). NCBI lineage: Eukaryota > Metazoa > Mollusca > Cephalopoda > Octopoda > Octopodidae > Octopus > Octopus bimaculoides. Next base: position 78,312,563 of record NC_142935.1, read on the forward strand.
ACTAATCTGTGTTGGGGTGTACATTCTTCGCCAGGGAGGGTTTTGGCATTTATAAGCCTCCCTCTTTCTCTAGTTCTGGCGAGGATGTAGTCGATTTGGCTAGAGTGTCTGCCGGATTGGTAGGTGACTAGGTGACAGGCAGGTTTCCTGAAGTTGGTATTGCAAACCATAAGATCAGTTGCATCACAGAACTCCAGCAGTCTGGTTCCCTCCTCGTTGCGGGAACCGAAGCCATAGCCTCCATGTATGCCATGGAAGCCTCCAGTACGACGTCCGATATGACCATTGAAGTCACCAGCCACAAAGAGAAGGTCTCTGTCTCTTGTCGACGAGGTAGTTTGCAAGAGGGTGTCATAGAATTGGTCTTTCAGCCCATCCGGGAGCCCCGGTTGAGGGGCATAGGCTGAGATGACAGTAGCTAGCCTATGATGAAGCACTAGTCTAATCTTTAGTACTCTGTCACATACTCTAACTACCTCGATTACCTTATCAACCCATTTCTCTGCTAGAAGTATTCCTACGCCCCCGACTCCGTCAGTGTTCCCTGCCCAGAAAAACTTGTACCTGTGTTCTTTGCCTGTGAGGAACCTCGCAGAACCTCCTCTCCATCTTACTTCTTGGATGCAGCACAGATCTACGCGTCGCCGTTCAAGCATCTCAACAATCTCACCAGACCTACCTTTCAGCGTGCCGACGTTGAGAGTGCCAATCCTGACAGTGTGGGAGGAGTGGGCCCGTGTGACCCTGGGATGGGGGTAAGCAGTGTCGTGAACCTGAAAAGAAAGCTTGCATTTGACAGAGTTCATAGACAAAAACAATACCTACAACCTTCATATACCACCCAATCTTTATGCGCTATAAGGTCGATAAGAGGGGGGGGGTATAAGGTCACAGGCAGTGTTCGCGGAAGATGATCTAAAAAGACTTCCGGTACTGGTGGAGGGGGTGGGAGGGCGGGCGTACCGCGGGCTAATGGAGCTTCGTCGCGGGTTCTATTAGCATAGAGATTCCAATACGAAATTGTGGTGGAGTTGGAAAGCGAACTGGTTATATGTTTGGGTTCACGCGCGAGTCGAAGAGGAAATGGTGGAAGAAGTGGTGATTCAGAGAGAGAGAGAGAGAGATAGAATACAATAGGGAGGAAGAGAGAGAGGGAGAGGGAGAACCGGCAGCAGTACATCATGCTGGTCAAATTCGTTAGGTTTTTAGAAAAAAGTTGAAAGAAACACAGCAGTGTTTAAACGTGAGATTAAATGTTTAAATCGGTAACAGAAATGAGAGTTAAAAATCGTTATGTTTTAAAGGGGCTTAGAGACAAATTTCAGTCAGGTTTGGGCTAAGGAGCAAAACTTCGACAAGTAGAGGCGAAGACGATAGATCGCGTGAGATAGAGAGAAAAATACATAAATAATCATGAATTCAAGACATAAATGTATAGTTAGAGAAAACGAAGTGGGGTGGTGGAAGGGGAGCGCATCAGAAGGGATAATATATGAAAAATAGGAATGACTTAGCTATTGTTCATGTCTTGGTGAGCTTCGTCACGGGCTAATGGAGCTTCGTCACGGGCTAATGGAGCTTCGTCGTGGGTTCTATTAGCATAGAGATTCCAATACGAAATTGTGGTGAAGTTGGAAAGCTAGCTGGTAACAGAAATGAGTTAAAAATCGTAATTTTTAAAGGGGGTTAGAGACAAATTTCAGTCAGGTTTGGGCTAAGGAGCAAAACTTCGACAAGTAGAGGCGAAGACGTTAGATCGCGTGAGATAGAGAAAAAAATACATAAATAATCATGAATTCAAGACATAAATGTATAGTTAGAGAAAACGAAGTGGGGTGGTGGAAGGGGAGCGCATCAGAAGGGATAATATATGAAAAATAGGAATGACTTAGCTATTGTTCATGTCTTGGTGAGCTTCGTCGCGGGCTAATGGAGCTTCGTCATGGGTTCTATTAGCATAGAGATTCCAATATTATATATGCATGTATTTATATATATATATATATATATATATATATATATATATATGTATATATGTATATATATATGTGTGTGTGTGTATGTATGTATGTATATAGTCAACTGCTACAAAGGTAAAGGTGACGTTTTAGATACAAATAATTACAGAGGTATCAAACTGTTAGGTCAGTTAATGAAAGTCACGGAGAGGGTCATAGCCCAGCTACTTAGGGAGCGAATCAATTTAGATGAGATGTAGTTTGGGTTCATGCCTGGGAAAAGCACCACTGATGCTATATTTCTGGTAAGACAGCTTCAGGAGAAATACCTAGCCAAGGATAAACCTCTGTACCTGGCTTTCGTTGACATGGAGAAAGCCTTTGACAGGGTCCCCCAATCCCTCAACTCATGGTCAATGAGGAAACTAGGGATAGAAGAATGGTTAGTGAGAGCTGTGCGAGCCATGTACAGAGATGCTGTCAGTAAGGTGAGGGCTGGCAATGAGTACAGTGAAGAATTCCGGGTAGAAGTAGGGGTCCACCAAGGTTCTGTCCTCAGCCCCCTCCTATTTATCATAGTCCTCCAGGCTATAACAGGAATTCAAGACAGGATGCCCCTGGGAGCTCCTCTATGCTGATGAGCTTGCACTAATTGCTGAGTCACTATCAAAATTAGAGGAAAAGTTTCAGGTGTGGAAGCAAGGACTAGAATCGAAGAGCCTTAGAGTCAACCTAGCTAAAACCAAAGTCCTAATAAGTAGGAAGGCAGACAAAACACAAACCCCTTCAGGTAGATGGCCCTGCTCGATCTGTAGAAAAGGCGTAGGTAGAAACTTTATAAGATGCACCCAGTGCAAACTATGGACACATAAGAGGTGCAGCAATATCAAAGGAAGGTTAACTAGGAAGTTAGTTTTTGTATGCAGCAGATGTTCAGGAGCTATAAACACTGTAAATGTGCAGAAAACAACTTCTGCCACATTCCTGTGAGAAAAACTAGATGTAGTTGATAGCTTCTGCTATCTCGGTGACCAAGTTAGTAGTGGGGGAGAGTGCACTGAAAGTGTAGCTGCTAGAATAAGAATAGCCTGGGCAAAGTTCAGAGAGCTCTTACCTCTGCTGGTGACAAAGGGTCTCTCTCTCAGAGTAAAAGGCAGACTGTATGATGCATGTGTACGAACAGTCATGCTTCATGGCAGTGAAACATGGGCCGTGACTGCTGAAGATTTGCGTAGGCTCGCAAGGAATGAAGCCAGTATGCTCCGATGGATGTGTAATGTCAGTCTGCATACTAGACAGAGTTGAACCTAAGAAGCATCAGTTGTGGTGTGCAAGAGAGACGATTGCGCTGGTATGGTCATGTGGCGAGAATGGATGAGGATAACTGTGTGAAAAAGTGCCACATCCTAGCATTTGAGGGAAACTGTAGAAGTAGGCCCAAGAAGACCTGGCATGAGGTGGTGAAGCACGACCTTCAAACATTGGGCCTCACCGAGGCGATGACTTCTTAGCGAGACCTTTGGAAACATGCTGTGCGTGAGAAGATCTGGCAAGCCAAGTGAGACCTAAATCCAAGGCCTCTGCCAGGGGTGTAGCCAGCCTACTTATAAGTACCTTTCCTTCATTGGACATTAAACTCTGCTAGCAAAGACCTGTTGAGGCATGTGAAATCGAAATCGAACTAAATTCGATGACTGGCACCCATGCCAACATCGTCTCTTGCATTGGACACGAAACTCAGCTTGGGAAGACCTGTTGGGGCAAGCGAAAGCGAAATCGTGATGGCACCTGTGCCCAGCGTCGCCTTCCTGCAACTTGTGCCGGTGGCACGTGTAAAGGCATTCGAGCGAGATCGTTGCCAGTGCCGCCGGACTGGCTCCTGTGCAGGTGACACGTAAAAGCACCCACTACACTCTCAGAGTGGTAGGAAGGGCATCCAGCTGTAGAAACTCTGCCAAATCAGATTGGAGCCTGGTGTAGCCATCTGGTTCACCAGTCCTCAGTCAAATCGTCCAACCCATGCTAGCATGGAAAGCGGACGTTAAACAATATATATATGTGTGTGTGTGTATGTATATATATATATGTGTATATATATATATATGTGTATATATATATATATATATATGTATGTATATATATGTATGTATATATATGTAAGTATATGTATATATATATGTATGTATATATATATGTATGTATATATATGTATGTATATATATATGTATGTATATATATGTATGTGTATATATGTGTGTATATATATGTATCCTATCGATAAAAGGCAGATTTTTTGTGTGTGTGTTAATAATTCATACATTTAAACAATTCCAAATTTCTTGAATTGAAGAATCGGAATTAATATTCTAAATACAATAAGTTAGGTCACAGCGTCATTTTTTCAGTCAAAATAAATCCTAATTATGAATAAAATTCATGAAGGAACAGTTCGACCCAAAACTTTTCATTGTGAGAGAGCGTTTCAAGTTTTGGAGTGATATGCAACAGAAGCCAGGCGAAACTCTCCAGGAGCTGGCAGCACGTATACGTCAGGGTGCGGCTACCTGTGATTTTCCATCGATCACCAACCCACAGGATGAAGCTCTGAGACATCTGGGAAGGACTTGAAATCAATGTTACCAACTGGGGACTATTTGTGTCCCAGTGATAATAAAAAGGAGGTCTGCAATGAAATAAATTTACTCAACACTTTGCAAGTGAATCAGTGGAGGCAAAGATGCGTCTCATTTACTTGACAATTTATGCACCACATTTCAGAAATCACAATGTAAGTGTATCTGAAAGGATAGTCTTACAGTGTTGTACCGTTGAATTACAAATAATGCTCATCTGTTATGTTCGGGTGTCACTATAGCTTCCAATAGTACAACTGTATTCATCTTTGCTTAGGAAAAATGACTAAATTGTGGGTGTGAAGTAACTTCTAAGAAGAAGAAATTTTAGAAATATCACTTTATTTGTGTGTAATATGTATGGTTAATATTTTATAAAGATCCATTCAGTACTTTTGACGTAGTTTTGAATAAAAAAACTAATGATTAATGTGTGTGTTTGTATGCATGTGTATGTGTGTGTGTATGGGTGTATATATATATATAGATATCTGTATGCATGTATATATGTGTACATATTACATGTACATCTATATATATATATACATCTACACGTATGTATACATATACATGTATGCATATAGATCTTACAGCGTGATGTGCTGCTTGACTGGTCCCCCCTCTCTCTCTCTCTTTATATATATATATATATATATATATGATGATGATGATCTTTTCTCCCGCCATGCCTCTGTCTACCCCTCCATCCTCTCTAAATCAGTCCCTCTCTCTCTCTCTCTCTCTCTCTCTCTCTCGTAGTTTTTCCTTAAGGTTTTCAGGTTCTGGGTATATATAAATGAGAAATCCATTCTAAATTATCTCAATCTCTTCTCCGCTGACATACTACGATGAAGTCTCCAAGATGCAGATAAGATAGAGATTTTTATTTATTTACGGCCTCAAACATCTCATAACTTTCGCGCTTTAGTCTGCCCTCTATTATTTATCTTGTCTCTCTCCATGAAATTCAATTGAATTCAGTTTTTGTCTTAAATTCATACTTATTCATTTTCTAAGCTTCCTAAATTCATGCTACGTATATATTCTATTCACCTAGATTTCATTGCTCTTTTAAAAATTACGATTTATGCATTGTTGTCTCTCAAATATTTAAAATCTACGATTAAGAGGCCTATCTCCTCGCTGATGGTACACCCGCCCTCCCACCCCCTCCACCGGAAGTGCATTCCTCTTTCATCCTGTCATCTTCGGCTGTCTCCCGGAACCCATCTAGTGGCCTTGGCCATCCTCTCCCCAACCTTTGGGTAGCACATTAAGTTTGAGTAATGTTTGCAGGTTGTAGGTACTGTTTTGCTTATGAATTCTTCCAATTGCAAGTTTTCTTTTCAGGTACACAACACTGCTTCCCCCTTTCCCAGGCTACAGGCCCACACCCCCAACACCCATACTGTTAGGATTGGCACTCTCAACGTCGGCACGCTCAAAGGTAGATCTGATGAAATTGTTGAGATGCTTGAACGGAGACGCGTAGATATGTGCTGCATCCAGGAAGTAAGATGGAGAGGAGGTTCTGCGAGGTTCCTCACAGGCAAAGAACACAGGTACAAGATTTTCTGGGCAGGGAACACTGACGGGGTCGGGGGCGTAGGAATACTTCTAGCGGAGAAATGGGTGGATAAGGTAAACGAGGTCGTTAGAGTAAGTGACAGAGTACTTAAGATTAGACTAGTGCTTCATCATAGATTAGCTACTGTCATCTCAGCCTATGCACCTCAACCGGGGCTACCAGATGGTCTGAAAGACCAATTCTATGACACCCTCTTGCAAACTACCTCGTCGAAGAGTGACAGGGACCTTCTCTTTGTGGCTGGAGACTTCAATGGTCATGTCGGACGTCGTGCTGGAGGCTTCCATGGCATACATGGAGGCTATGGCTTCGGTTCCCGCAACGAGGAGGGAACCAGACTGCAACCGATCTTATGGTCTGCAATACCAACTTCAGGAAACCTGCCAGTCACCTAGTCACCTACCGCTCCGGCAGACACTCTAGCCAAGTCGACTACATCCTCGCCAGAAATAGGGAAAGAGGGCGGCTTATAAATGCCAAAACCTACCCTGGCGAAGAATGTACCCCACAACATAGATTAGTAGTTAGCGACTTTGGGATCAAGGCAAAATGGGTGCCCAGAATTAGACCGGCTTGCAGGAGAAGGGTGTGGAAGCTTAAAGACCCTGCAAATGGACAGAGACTTAGAGACAAGTTACTTGAAGCATTTAACGAAATAGAAGGGGATATAGCATCATACAACGTGGAAGACAATTGGAGATTTCTGCGGGACAACCTGTTGAAAGCCACCGACCAGATTTGTGGGTGGTGTAAGGTCCCCTCCCGACCCAGAGTAACGTGGTGGTGGAACAAGGAGGTAGACAGGGCTATTAGACAAAAGAAACAGGCTTGGAAGGACTGGAAGAACGGTGGTAGCAGGGAATTGTACCAATGTGCCAGAAGGGAGGCTAGGCGACAGGTTTATTTAGCCAGAGGGGAAGCAGATAAGAAAAGATTTGCCAATGTTCTGCGCCGTGAGGACCAAAGACTCAAGGTATTTCGTGTTGCAAGACAGTGTAGGAGAGAGAATAGTGATGTTGTAGGAGAGAAATGTGTTCGCATGGATGATGGTACGCTTGCACTAAATGAGGCTGCAAAGAAAGAGGTCTGGAGATGCCACTACGATAGATTGCTTAATAAAGAGAATGAATGGGAGATAGAGAGCCTGCCGTATGTCGACCCAATAGAGGGACCAGCTATCCGAGTTGATAGTACCAGGGTAGATAAAGCAATTAAGAGTATGAAGACCGGGAAAACCCCGGCCCATCAGGAATCACTGCAGAGATGCTCAAAATATCCGGCAGTGTTGGCTATAGCCTAGTCACCCGTATTACGAACCAGGTGATACACGAAGGAGTCATACCCAATGACTGGTGTAGCAGCATCATAGTCAACTGCTACAAAGGTAAAGGTGACGCTTTAGATACAAATAATTACAGAGGCATCAAGCTGTTAGATCAGGTTATGAAAGTTACAGAGAGGGTCATAGCCCAACTAATTAGGGAGCGAATCAATTTAGATGAGATACAGTTTGGGTTCGTGCCAGGTAAAAGCACTACTGATGCCTTATTTCTAGTGTGACAGCTGCAGGAGAAATACCTAGCTAAGGATAAACCTCTGTACCTGGCTTTCGTTGACATGGAGAAAGCCTTTGACAGGGTCCCCCGATCCCTTATCTGGTGGTCAATGAGGAAACTTGGGATAGAAGAATGGTTAGTGAGAGCTGTGCGAGCCATGTACAGAGATGCTGCCAGTAAGGTGAGGGTTGGAAATGAGTACAGTAATGAATTCCGGGTAGAGGTAGGGGTCCACCAAGGTTCCATCCTCAGCCACCTCTTATTTATCATAGTCCTCCAGGCAATCACAGAGGAGTTCAAGACAGGTTGCTCCTGGGAGCTCCTCTATGCTGATGACCTTGCCCTAATTGCGGAGTCACTATCAGAACTAGAGAAGTTCCAGGTGTGGAAGCAAGGTCTAGAATTGAAGGGCCTTAGAGTCAACCTAGCTAAAACCAAAATCCTAATAAGTAGGAAGGTAGATAAAACACAAACCCCTTCAGGTAGATGGCCCTGCTCAGTATGTAGAAAAGGAGTATGTAGTAACTCTATAAGATGTACCCGGTGCAAGCTATGGACACATAAGAGGTGCAGCAACATCAAAGGCAGGTTAACTAGCAAGTTAGTTTTTGTTTGTGGCAGATGTTCAGGTGCAATAAAGACTGTAAACAAACAGGAACAACTTCTATCTCATTCCAGGGTGAAAAACTAGAGGTAGTCGATAGCTTCCGCTATCTGGGCGACCAAGTTAGTAGTGGGGTGGGTGCGCTGAAAGTGTAGCTGCTAGAATAAGAATAGCCTGGGCAAAGTTTAGAGAGCTCTTACCCCTGCTGGCGACAAAGGGACTCTCACTCAGAGTAAAAGGCAGACTGTATGACGCATGCGTACGAACAGCTATGTTACATGGCAGTGAAACATGGGCTGTAACTGCTGAGGACATGCGTACGCTCGCAAGGAATGAAGCCAGTATGCTCCTTTGGATGTGTAATGTCAATGTGAATACCCGTCAGAGTGTAAGTATCTTGAGAGAAAAGCTGAACATTAGAAGCATCAGTTGTGGCGTGCAAGAGAGACGATTGCGCTGGTATGGACATGTGGTGAGAATGGAGGAGGATAGCTGCGTGAAAAAGTGCCACACCCTAACAGTTGAGGGAACCCGTGGAAGAGGTAGGCCCAGGAAGACCTGGGCTGAGGTGGTGAGGCAAGACCTTCGTACATTGGGCCTCACCGAGGCGATGACTACTGACCGAGACCTTTGGAAATGTGCTGTGCGTGAGAAGACCCGGCAAGCCAAGTAAGATCGTTGCCAGTGCCCCTGGACTGGCTCTTGTGCGGGTGGCACATGAGATGCACCATTTTGAGCGTGGCCGTTGCCAGTACCGCCTGACTGACTCCCGTAGGATTTTCGAGTGAGATCGTTGCCAGTGCCCCTGGACTGGCTTGTGAGGGTGGCACATAAAAGACACCATTTCGAGCGTGGCCGTTTTCGTGCGGGTGACACGTAAAAGCACCCACTACACTCTCTGAGTGGTTGGCGTTAGGAAGGGCATCCAGCTGTAGAAACTCTGCCAAATTAGATTGGAGCCTGGTGTTGCCATCCGGTTTCACCAGTCCTCAGTCAAATCGTCCAACCCATGCTAGCATGGAAAGCGGACGTTAAACGATGATGATGATGATGATATCTTTTTTTTGTCTCTTCTCTCATGGCTTGTCTACCTAGCTTTCATAATAATTTTTCTATCGTCTTGGCTCAACAGCCGTCACTGTTTGTTTTTACTGTCTTGTTCTCACTGTCCTGTTCTTGTTAATACTTTCACCCTCCGCAAAACATCCCAAATTTTATTTAATTTGCTTTGCGGGAAGGACTGTTTCAATGAAGTCGCGGAGTAGATGAAAGAGGGACAACTGATGAAGGGGTATCCTCTTTATGTTGCATGTCTCGTTTCTCTATTTGTTTTTTTCATTGTTCGAAAAATGTTCATTTTCTATGTTTTCGTTTCTCATTGTGTTTAACGTTTTTTGATGTCCTGTACTCGTATATGCATGTATGTATACGTATAGATGTAGGTATGTACATATATGTATAGATATATGCATATATTTATATATTATTTATATTAATATATGATCGAACGCCACGCAGCCTGTTCGATGTAAGTTTTATCTATATATATGTATATGTATGTATGTAGATAGATAGAAATAATACATTTCTAAATCTCTGAGAAATTTATGCAGTAGTGATGCAATAATGTAGTTATATGCTGTCAACTTAATGTGACAGTCCTATGAAGGGAATAATACTACTGCTATTTAGGAAGCAGCACCACTTCCGTTCGGCCTTGACACATTTCCTGTGTCCTTATGTTTACAAGGGGGAGACAAGCACCTCCACGTAGCTAAGCCTGCATCCAGAGACATGTTTCTGAGTCTTTGCTTGTCGTCAGTCTGTAGTAGCAATAACCTGCTAGTTGGAGATATCTGTGAAGCTCTTGTAAACATATAATAAGTCTAGTGAAACACATTCACTGATTTCAAAAATAGAAATAAAACATTTCTAAATCTCTCAGAGAGATTTATACAGTAGTGATGCGACAAAGTAGTTGTATGCTGTCAACTTAATGTGACAGTCCCATGAAGGGACTACTTTATCGCATCACTGCTGCATAAATCTCTCTGAATGTATTTCATTAGAAATATATGTTTACGAGAGCTTGACAGGCATCTCCAACTAGCAGGCCATTGCTACTCTAGATTGATGATGAGCAAAGACTCAGAAACATGTCTCTGGATGCAGGTTTAGCTAAGTGGAGGTGCTTGTCTCCCCTTGTAAACATAAGGCCACAGGAAATGTGTCAGGTCCGACAGGAAGCAGTGCAGCTTCCTAGGGCTAAATAGCAGTAGTATTATTAGTTTCATTGTGTATGTGTGTATATTATACATACGAATATTTATATCAGCATATTAACTTTCCGATAATTTGTTTAGCCTTTGTGTTATTTATATACACTCCATTTATATAGGTATATATGAATTTGTGAGTATGTATGTATGTATGTGTGTGTGCATATATGTGTACGTATATATATGAATGTATATGTATATGTATATATATGAATGTATATGTATATATATATATATATATATTCATGCCTAACTCATTTGTCGAACCGTAGCTAAGCGAAGACATTTTAAAACAATAGGTGACCAATTAGATGAGGGGACTGAACAGCAAAAATAACCCCTCCCCAGTACCAGCAAGATTCCAACTACTCCATAAACAGAAAAATAACGGAGTAACTCATCACAGGTTTATAAAAGTTTGGATATTATTGTTAAAATTCTCACGAACTAATTGTATAAATTCCTCCATTACAAACATAACTAATACGTACGTACAGCATAGGTTTCTGATGTAATATATATATATATATATATATATATATATATATACTAGCAGCTAAGCCTGGTTTCACCCGGTCAGAGAATGACATGAAGAGAGAAACGAAGACATAAAAAAGAGGAAGAAGTGGTGTTTGGGTGACGGATCTTGGTAGAAAAAAAAGAATGTCATGGTGAGTTAGTAAGGAGAGCAAAGCAAGACTGGACTTACGTGGGCTGCCAGGACGATGAAAAAATTGCGGAGTTGAAATTGGAGCAGTTGAAGTTGCCGTTGTTATCATTGGAGTGCCTCTTGGTAGACAACATTCTTTGTCCTTCTCTCGGGTGCACAAATAGAAAGACCATGGAGACAGCCAACGTACAGTTGTGCGTGTGAGAATACTTGCACTGATTGTCCCTGCGCCTTGTTGATTGTCATGGGAAAGCAGAGTTTGATGGGAAATTGTATCTGTTTAAACTTTTAGGTCGTATCGGAGTGGGTAGTTCTGTGGGTCCCCCCTTTTGTCAGATTTGTAATGGGCCGGCCAGTCTATCTCAGATACATGGGAAGCTGGATTAAATTTTTCATCAATACAGGGGAACCGAAATAAATTTTTTCAATGTCCAAGGGAAGCCAAATCGCGAAAAAGTTTGAGAAATGCTGATCTATAACGATGGTTTTTATTTAGGCACATCGTAAGAGTAATTATAATGAATTGCTTAATATAAAGAAAAGTATGTTTCTGCAAGCAAATACAGTTAGAAAAAATATTTACCATTTCAAGTCATCACTAAAAACAAAGCTCATCAATTTTGGAATGAAATATAATTTTATTCTTTTATTCAAAGTTGTAAATTTTGCCCAAGAAATAAAGCAAATAATCACCAAATGCATTGTTAAAAATCTGCAACTCGATAGCAAATATCTCCAAATTGATTAGAAATGCATAAATTTAATAATAACAATGTTTTTGAGATTACTGTTCAAATGACATGAGTGTTTTTGTTTCACTTTTGACACGTAATACTTAAATAGTGGACGAGATATGATGTTGCTGTAGGCTGGAAGTATGCAAGAAGTTAAAAAAATTTTTTGACTAAAACACAACCGGGACCCTAAGTAAGGCATGTGTAAAATTTGAATGAAATTGGTTGTGTAGTTCTGGAGTTTTAGGGATTCACACAGGCACACACACACACACACACACACACACACACACACACACACACACACACACATTCCCAATTTTATATATATAGATATATATATATATAGGTTTGTACATTTTGTTGGAAATATAACGATACGAACCAATGCACCAGTTCTCCATTCCAATTGCAACTAATGCGTATGTACCAAGGAACATGTCTGTATGGAAATGTTTATGTATACGTGTGTGTTTATGTATGTATGTGTGAGTGGGTATATATATATATGTGTGTGTCCTCATGTATAATAACAATAATAATTGACTCATTGGTGTGCATGTATGGACATTTGTGTATGTACATATATGTAGTTATGTATATTGTTTATTTATGCATATCTATGTATATGTTGAAGTATGCATATATATGTGAGTTTTTACGGTTTTTATATTTTTATATTTGAATATTTTAAATTAACCTTATGAACTTTATAAAATCTCTGAAGAGACCTAGAGAACCATCCATGTACCTCTGTTTCATTTATTAATTACTTCAGCCCACTGGAGTTATATAGATAGAATGAGGCATGTCACTTCTAGACTGACACAGCTGTAAGTCATTATCCCATTTTCTGTCACTATATGTCCTTTTAGTAAACAAATAAACAAGTAAACTGACACAATACAATGTCTGCAAGTTGATGAATACCACCTATTCCTTTCCATTTTCTTATTGCTACATAAATTAATTGAAAAATATCTTTTTACCTGCACCCATTTATTGCACTTTGTAATACAAAGAAAAAACACTAGTGTTATAATAATTGGGTATTCTTCTGGCAGTATATTGGATAGATATTATCACTTAGTGGGTTGGATTCACAACCGCTAACTTTCTTGGATTTATATATAGGTGTTTATATTTACATGTATATATGTATGCATGTATATATATATACATATATATATATATATATATATATATATATATATATTTACATGTATATGTATACATATATATCATCATCATCATCATCATCATCATTTAACGTCCGCTTTCCATGCTAGCATTGGTTGGACGATTTGACTGAGGACTGGTGAAACGGGATGGCAACACCAGCCTCCAATCTGATTTGGCAGAGTTTCTACAGCTGGATGCCCTTCCTAACGCCAACCACTCAGAGAGTGTAGTGGGTGCTTTTACAGTTAGAAAGCATTTTTTTTCCTTCATGATCTTTGACAACTATATCTGGTCTATTGGCCTTAATTTCTCTATCTGTGTGTATTGGCATATCCCAGAGTATGGTTGCTTTCTCGTTTTCTGTGACCTTTTCTGGCATGTGTTTATACCATCTTTTTTCTGTTGTTATTCCATAGTGTTGGCATAGCTTCCAGTGTATATAGGTCCCAGCCCTGTCGTGTCTGTGAATATATTCCTTCTTAGCCAGGACTGGGCAGCCAGAAATAATATGATTTATTGTTTCTTGTCTATCTCCACATATTCTGCAGTTACTTGTTATGTTTCTTTTCATTATATGTTTTTGGTAATTTCTGGTGGGAAGGCTTTGGTCTTGTGCAGCAATTAAAAATCCTTCAGTCTCTGCTTTGAGTCCTGAGCTTCTCAACCATTGCTGGGATTTTTCTCTGTCTATTTCTTTTGCGTTTAGTTTAGCCCAGTATTTACCATGTAGGGGCTTTTCTTGCCATCGTTTTATCATGGTCCATTGCAGCTCCAGTTTCAGTTTGGATTTCATTTGTTTTATAGCTTTTGTTGTTGTTGTTGTTGTTGTCGTCGTCGTCGCCCCCCCCCCCCCCCTCATATGCAAACTTAGTTATGGGATACTTAGAAGAAAAGCTCTATGAGGAAGTGGAAAAAACTTTTGACCAAGAATACAAACAACATATCATTAAGAAATGGAAACGCTTCCTGGATGATTGTTTCATTTTTGGGGAAAAATCGACTGAAGATCTAAATGTATTTAACAATATACTAAACGCACTTCACCCTTCCATCAAATTCTCAACAGAATCCAGTTGCAATGAACTACCATTCCTGGATATCCACATAAAAATACAAAACTGCACAGTCACAACAGACATATTTTACAAAAAAACCGATACACACCAATATTTAAACTTCTATTCTTGTCACCCATCACACATCAAAAGAAACATCCCATACAGCATGGCCAGACACATCTGTGCTATAGTAAGTGACCCTAAAACGCGTGAAACCAGGCTCAACGAACTGAAAGGCTTCCTTACTCTACAAAAATACCCCTTAGGCCTAATTAATGAAAGAATTAAAAGGGCGATGGAACTGAATATCACCCAACTACGGACACCAAAGGAAAAAGTTAATGAAAACACGATTCCGTTCATTAACACATACAGTCCTGGAATAACTAACATATTCCACGTCATAAAATCGAACCTGCCTATACTCCTTCAAAGCCCTAAGATGAAAACTCTGATTGAAAAAAAACACCTTACGGAATAGCAGACGCCAACCAAAAAACCTTAAAAAACACCTGACAAGGGCAGAATTCAGATCAGAGACTAAACCAAAATTCATAGTAAAAGAATGTGGTGATAGGATATGTGGAACGTGTAACAATACCAACAACTACAAATACATAGAAAGTGGTTCCCACATAAAATTCAAGAACGGATCTATTTTTAAAATAAATGCAGATATGAACTGCAAAACACAAAATCTCATATACTGCATCACCTGTCCAAACTGTAAAGAAAATTACATTGGCGAAACGAATAACTCACTTTGTCAACGTGCAAGAATTCACAGGCAACATATCCGCCAAGAAGAACTAAGAATGATTCCATTAAGTAAACATCTGGAAATATGCGGAGACGGAAAGTTCAAAATCTTTCCCTTTTATAAATGTACACGGGACAATCCACAATACCGAAAGGCAATGGAACTACTCTTCATAAAAAAATTTTCCCCAAAGTTAAATGTTTGAAAGAGAAAAAAGAAAAACAAGGAATACGTTTTGTATGTATATATATGTATATATGTTTGATATGATATATATAGTTATTTTTACTAAATTGATTTTACTAATTCAATTTTTCAAATTTACAAAGATTATACTAATATACTCTCATGCAGAACTACGCCTTACAAAAAATAAATAAATGAATGTATGACAGGAATATATTCTAAAAGGGACCCAAAGTCTATAAAAAGAAAGGACAAAGAATATAAAATGAAAGAACTAAAAGCAAAAGAAAAAACAGGAAGACATTTTTTGTTTTCTTTATATTTTCTATTCATTATTCTTTATTTTTTCTTTCTTCTTCCTTTCTTCTTTTCTTCCTCCTTCTTCTACTATCCCTAAAATCTGTCTCAAAACAATACAGTAGCCATCGGGTTTCACCAGTCCTCAGTCAAATCGTCCAACCCATGCTAGCATGGAAAGCGGACGTTAAACGATAATGATGATGATGATATATATGTGTGTGTGTGTATATATATGTATATATGTGTGTGTGTATGTATATATGTGTGTGTGTGTATATATATATATCAACATCATCATCGTTTGACGTCCGTTTTCCAAGCTAGCATAGGTTGCATGGTTTGACTTTCATCTGGAGAACCAGCGGCTGCACCAGGTTCCAATCTGATCTAGCAATGATTCTACAGCTGGATGCCCTTTGTAACGCCAACTACTCCCAGATTACTTTTTATGTTTCACCAGCAGAGGAGCCAGTTAGATGGGCCTGGCATTGATCACGTTCGGATAGTTCTTTTTTACATGCCACCAGCATGGGAGGTACTCGGGGTACTGGTATTAGCAACATCAGCATGGTGCTTTTTACGTGCCACCGGCACGGGAGCCAGTCAGAGGACACTGGCATCGACCACATTCAGATAATGCATTTTATGTGCCACCAGAACGGGAGCCAGTCAGGGTGCTCTGGCCACAACTACGATTTTGGTTTTATTTGACTCAACATGTCTTCTCAAGCATAACATATTGCCTGACATGCAACACTGGCATCAGCCATGGCTGCAATCTCACTTTAGTTGCCGGGTTTTCTGAATCACAGCATATCTCCAAAGGTCTCAGTCTCCTGTCATTGCCTCTGTGAGACTCAATGTTCGAAGGTCATGCTTCACCACCTCATCCCATGTCTTCCTGTGTCTACCTCTTCCACCGGTTGCTTCCACAGTTAGGGCCTGGCACCTCCTCACACAGCTGTCCTCATCCATATGTAACACATGACCGTACCAGCGCAGTCATCTCTCTTGCACACCACATCTGATGCATCTTATGTCCAACTTTTCTCTGAGGGCGCTTACACTCTGTTGTGTATGCACACTGACATTACACATCCAGTGGATCATACTAGCTTCATTTCTTTCAAGCCTACGCGTGTCCTCAGCACTCATGGCCCATGTTTCACTGCTGTGTAGCATGGCAGTTTGCACACCTACATCATATAGTCTACCTTTCATCCTGAGTGAGAGACCCTTAGTTGCCAGCTGAGGTAGGAGTTCCCTGAACTTTGTCCAAACTATTCTTATTCTAGCCACTACACTCTCAAAGCAACCACCCCCACTGCAGACTTGGTTGCCTAGATAGCAGAAGCTATCAACTACTTCTAGTTTTTCCCCCGGCATGTGATAGAATCTGTTTTGTATACATCTTCAGTGTTTATTACTGCTGTGCATCTGCCACACACAAAAACTATGTTCCTGGTTAACCTTCCTTTCATATTGCTGCACCTTTTATGTGTCCATAGCTTGCACTGGGTACATCATATGGAGTTTCTACCCATGCCTACATGTGTGTGTGTGTGTATATATGTGTGTGTGTGTGTGTGTGTGTGTGTGTGTATATATATATATATATATATATATATAGGCGTAGGAGTGGCTGTGTGGTAAGTAGCTTGCTTACCAACCACATGGTCTCGGGTTCAGTCCCACTGCGTGGCATCTTGGGTAAGTGTCTTCTACTATAGCCTCGGGCCGACCAATGCCTTCTGAGTGGATTTGGTAGATGGAAACTGAAAGAAGCCCGTCGTATATATGTATATATATATATATATATATGTATGTGTTTGTGTGTCCGTGTTTGTCCCCCCAACATCGCTTGACAACCGATGCTGGTGTGTTTATGTCCCCGTAACTTAGCGGTTCGGCAATAGAGACCGATAGAATAAGTACTAGGCTTGTAAAGAATAAGTCCTGGGGTCGATTTGCTCGACTAAAGGCGGTGCTCCAGCATGGCCACAGTCAAAAGACTGAAACAAGTAAAAGAGTAAAAAAGTATATATATATATATATATATATATATATATATATATATATATGTTTGTATGTATGTATATATGTGTATATTTTGGCCTGTCTCTAACCTCACATGTCAGCAAAATCATGGAATTCATTCTCAGGAGGAAGCTTATGAGTTGCACCCTGACTCCCAGCATGGCTTCTGCTCAAGAAGCTGCTGCCTTACACACCTCCTGCAGTATTATGACTGGGTGTTGAAACAACTAATGAATCGCTAATATTTGATTGTGATATATCTCAATTCTGAAAAGGCCTTTGATAAGGTTGATTACGAGATGATATCACACCTTATGGAGACTCAGCATTGTTGGAAAACTTGGTGACTGGTTACATGACTGCTCAAAAGACAAGCCAAGTTGTGGCAGCCAATGGGGAACCAATGGGGCCCTCATCAAAGAGACAATGATTGCGAGCAGAGTACCTCAGGGAACTATCTTGGGGACACTACTGTTTGTGGTGGCTTTTATGGGATGCCATCTAGCTTTGCCGATTACACAAAAGTAGTACAAGCAGTCAATGCTAATCTTCTCCAGAAAAACCAGGCTGCCATATATAAATGGGGTGAAAAAAAACAACATGCAGTTTAATGCAGGAAAATTGCAAGCTCTCCACTATCAGCCAACTTGCACTAATATGCTGCAATATGTGCTTGATCTGGGGATTGATGTGAATAGCAATGCCTTATTTCACATGCATATCAATAAGATGGTGGCAATGTGTAGGCAATTTGCTGGACGGATTCTGAGAGCTTTCAGCACAATGGACCAGGAAACTATGTTGATTCTGTTGGAGGATATTTTACCTCAGCCATTTGGATTACTGTTTTCACCTGTAGTCAACCTACAGTGTCAAACTGATGCAGTTCAGTATTGCTACATCAGGAAGATTATTTCAATAAAACAGCTGAACTACTGGAAGAGACTGAAAGAGTTATAACTCTACTCCCTAAAGTGAAGACAGGCAAGATAGGCAGTGATACACATATGGAAGATCCTGGAGAGGTTGACACCAAATTTTGGCATTGTAAGCTATACCTGCCCCCAAACTGGACGTCCCTGCACTGTTTCAAAGGTCCCAGCAATCCCATCTAGAGATAGACTTTTCTTGTTTCAGTCATTGAACTGTTGCCATGTTGGAGCACCTCCTTAAAATGTCTAGTTGAACAGGTTGATCCCAAAGTTAGGGGTGCATAAACAAACCAACATAGTTGTCAAGCAGTTGTGGGGTTCAGACATATACACATATATATTTAGATAAATTGATGTCATTTTATGTTGGCAGGATGTGTAAAAAGAACCCTTAAGTTAAGTTCTTATTTTCTTTCCTTAATATGTAATTTCAGTAGCTTTACTCTAACCCTCAGCCTTAGCAAATGGTGGTAGTTTGTGTTGTTTAGTTGTTGTATGTAGTGTAAAATAGTTTTTTGTTTACTATTTTATGGAGATTGCCATTTTACTTGATAACTGTTTAGATATTCTTGAAGTCTTCATTTAGCATTGGATGATTACAAATCACATTATTAGGACAGTTATAAGTTGTCATTTTATCCCCTTTTACTCACCACCTCCTCAATGATGGCTGTGCCCATTTATATATATTTGTGCTCATATCTAGATATGTTGTGCATATGTGTGAAACGCATGTGTAATATCCCTGTATATCTACATGTCTATGTAGGAAATGCATGTATGAATGTATGCTTGTGTGTTTATATATAGATGGCTATGGTACCATTGATGCTCTTGGCAGGAATGAGGGAAATGTGTAAATCATTGAAAAATAAATGTTTTCATAAGATATGTTGAAAGATTCATTATCTGGTCACAGGTGCTTAGAAAATATCTTTTCAGAAATTTAAACTAATATCACATATACCCCATCACTCTTCAGAAGTCTACTTCCACAGAGCTGCCATGTTCAATGTTGGCACAGTTAAAGGCTGGTCAAGTGAAATTGTTGAAATGTTGGAGTGCTGGCATGTAGATGTGTGCTGGATACAAGAGAGGAGTCTCTGCTAGACTCCTTGGACAGAAAGCAGAGTTGTATACTATTCTGGATAAGTAGCAGTGAAGGCGTGAGGATGTGTGTATAGAGATATGCTTAGCAGGAAAATGGGTAGATAAAGTAACTGAGGTAGTCAGAGTGTGTGATATGATTGTGATGCGAAGATTAGATTATACAACAGTAACATTTATCTCAGTATATGCCTCATAGGCTCGACTGGTGGATGAACTGAAAGATCTTCTATGAATCCCTTCTAAAGATTATCTCAATGATGGATGACTAAGACTTTATTATTGTAGCTTGTTATTTTAATGGACTTTTTGGGCAGTACTCCAATGGATTTCATGGTTATAAGGAGGGTATGGCTTGGTTCTAGAAATGAGGAAGAAACAAGGGTGCTGGAGTTTTGTGATGCTAATGACTTGTTGATCTGCCACACTAACTTCAGAAAATCTGAGTCACTTGATCACTTATGAATCTGGTGGACACAAAAGCCACATTAACTATGTTCTCACCAGAAAATAGGATAGGCAGATGCTGATGAATACAAACCACTGAGTATACTGAGTGCTTTTTTATGTGGCACCAACATCAGTGGGTTCACCAAGTAACTTGCAAGACAAAGACCCTTCAGTTGGGAGAGCTAGTGATATTGAGGGAGGTGGCTTTGTATCAGTTGAAAGGTTGAAGTAAAATGGAGGAATAGATAGGTGTCTTACTATAGAGGAGATACTTGGCTACGCTAGTAGGAAATGAAAAGAAAGGAAGAGAGAGAGAGTGGGATAAGTGTTGGAGGTGCAGTGGAACATACCCACAAAGTACAGTGTGGAGAATATAAATGGTACAGTGGGAATTGAGAGCTGTTTCGTGAGTGTGAGGGGAAATGCTTATAGAGAAATACATAGCTAAAGATAAACCTTTGTACTTGGCTTTCATTGATACGGAGAAAGCCTTTGACTGAGTCCTCCGATCCCTTATCTGGTGGTCAATGTGGAAACTACAGATAGATGAGTGGTTGGTGAGAGTTGTACAAACCGTGTACAGCTACACTATCAGTAAGGTGAGGGTTGGCAGTGAGTACAGCAAAGAATTCAGGGTACAAGTAAGGGTTCATCAAGGATTGGTGCTCAGCCCCCATTTGTTCATCATAGTCCTCCAAGCAATAACAGAGGATTTTAAGACAGGCTACCCCTGAGAGCTCCTCTATGCTGATGACCTTGTTTTTATAGTTGAATCACTACCAGAACTAGAAAAGTTTCAGGTATGGAAGTAAGGTCTAGAATCAAAGGGCCTTAGAGTTAACCTAGCAAAAACCGAAGTTTTAGTAAGTAGGAAGGCAGACAACCTACAAATCCCCTCAGGTAGATGGCCCTGCTCAATCTGTAGAAAGGTGTGAGTCGAAACTCCATAAAATGTACCCAGTGTAAGCTTTGAACACATAAGAAGTGCAGCCGTATCAGAGGAAGGTTAACAGCGAAAATAGCTTTTGTGTGTGGAAGATGCACAGGTACAATAAACACCATAAATGTACAGAAAATAGACTCTATCAACTGCCAGGTGGGTAAGCTCAAGGTAGTAGATAGCTTTTGTTATATAGGTGACCAAGTTAGTAGCGGAGGTGGATGCTACAAGAGCATAGCTATGAGAATAGGCTGGGCAAAGTTCAGAAAGCTCCTACCTCTACTGGCAACAAAGGGCCTCTCGGAGTGAAAGCAGATTGAATGCTGTCTGTGTTTGAACAGCTATCGTACACAGCAGTGAAACATGGGCTGTGAAAGTCAAGGAAATATGTAGGCTTGAAAGAAATGAAGCCAGTATGCTTTGCTGAATTTGTAGGTACATATAGCAAGGTTTGTTATCTGATTCCTTGGTGGCCTATGAGCACCTGAGATTCTTAACTTCAGGTCACACAGATTTCACTCTGCTACTGTGGAACAGACTAAATGATCAACAGGATACCAAGTCTCTTTTCCTTGTGTTCTTTTAGCTTACAAATGATGCCAACCCACTTTCAATTTAGCTGTCTTCCAACCTCTGGTGAATAGACTGCTTTTCTGTCTCAGCAAGACAGTTTTTCTGTTGATTTAACATCTTTATAGCTTTGTTGGATCTGCCAGGTCATACACCCTGCTGCCATCTTGTATTCATATATATGTTGTATACACATAATTGATATACTGTATACTCCTCATCAATATATTCATATAACCTATAATTTGTTGAAGATGAGCTCTAAACCAATGTCCAGATCCT
The DNA here is from genome assembly GCF_046866305.1 of Octopus bimaculoides. NCBI lineage: Eukaryota > Metazoa > Mollusca > Cephalopoda > Octopoda > Octopodidae > Octopus > Octopus bimaculoides. Next base: position 78,334,389 of record NC_142935.1, read on the forward strand.
ACAAGACCATATTGTAAAGTTTTTATACAAATATAGTGCATATATACATATTAATATTGTTCAGTTATGGTTCATATGTATATATAGATAGTGGCCAGTGTAAATATACATACACCAAACCCTTCAACTATTGATTAATGGTTTTGTTAACTTTTAGTACAAATAAAGACTGAAATCTGATGTGTAATCCTAGTTTTCATAGATATAAATTTGTCATTCTTTCATCATTTCTGCTATTGATCTAGCCCCAAATATAAAATTTTCAGCAGGCCTTATCTGACTAGGTTGAGAAGAATATTTAATGTTAAATGTTCACTCCATCCACCTAAGTTTGTGGTCTAGAGACTTTATTCCAGATTGAGACCAGTAGAATTTTTGAAATACCCAGTGAAACTAAGTGAACCCTTCATCATTTTCATGAGCACTTTTCCATGCTTGCATGTGTCAGATTGAATTTGTTGGTGCAAATTTTCTATGGCTAGATACTCTTCTTGTCACCAACTCCCACCTGTTTTCAAGCAAGGTGATACTTCTCTATGTCCAGACATATTTTCATGGAAAACTGGAAATGAAGGACACTACTTGCATGACTGTGACACTTGTTTACAACTGTCATGATTTCAAGGCAAGAAGACAGTAACACACGCAGACATACATGACAGTCTTCTTTCAGTTTCCATCCATCTACCAAATGCACTCACAAAGTTCTGACCAGCCTGGGGCTCTAGTTGAAGACACTTGCTCAAGATGTTATTCAGTGGGATTGAACCTGGAACTATGTAATTAGGAAGCAAACTTATCAGTCATTCCTGTGTCTGTCTGTCTGTTTGTGCGTGCGCACGCATGCACTCTCTCTCTCTCTCTCTCTCTCTTATGGCTGTTCTTTTATAATTGTTTTGTCATTCATTTGAAGATGTTTTGTAAAAGTATGGCTTAGTTGATTTTTGAAAACTGCTTCAATTTTCAGTCATACTGTTGATTATTTGTTTATTTTTTTTATTAAAGGATGGAGGGAAAATTCCAATGAGAATAATGGAAGAAAGGAATTATTCTTAGCTGGAAGTTTAGGACACTGTTAAAGATAGCCAGAGGGTCAACTTGTGTTAAACCTTGATGATTTGGTGTCTATAAATTGAGATGTGCCTTTATAACAAGAATTTGGATTAGCTGGACAAGATAATCACAGTTGAACTGATTGAAGGCATACTGTATTTTTAGGTATCAATCCTAATCCCATTCCTCACCCTTCCAACATGTTTAATCTTTATTATGTTGAAATTCTTTCCATGTAACAGCTCCACCCCAATGCCATTAATTTCTATGTTGACATCAATGAAACATCAAACCAGGTTTCACTCCAGTGTAAACCTTCCATTGAACACTTTACTTAATCATTTTCCTAACCTAGAAATATATTCCATTGTTGATTAATTAATATCCTCCATTGTTGGTTAATTAATATCATTCAATTAGTGACTAATTTTATATTCTCTATGCTTTCTTCACAGGTACGGCGGCCTGCTGTTTATATTTCAACCAAAGACCATCCATATGAACAAGGTATTATTATAGTGTGTTATGTGTGTAAGGAAAGAAAGAAAAAGTGACTGATTTTTGTTAAGGAATATTTCCACAAGCTATACCAGTAGTTCCCAATCTGGAGTCCACAGACTCTTGATGGTCTGTCAGCTAAATTCAAAATTTCATATATACATATATATATGTGTGTGTGTGTGTGTATATACAGGGAGAATTCACAAAAATAAAACAGATGTATTAGTGTAATGCACAGGAAGTGAAAAATCTTTAACGTTTCGAGCCTACGCTCTTCCACAGAAAGGAACACACAAAGAAACAAGGAGAGAAAAAAAGAATGTGTAGTGGCTAGCAATCTATCATGGCGAATGATATATATATATATATGATATATATATATATATGATATATATATATATATATATATATATATATACATACATACACAGAAGGATAAGCATATTAAAAGGGGTCTGTGGGAAAATTCATTTAAATAAAAGAGTTGGGAACCACTAAGCTATACCTTTATAAAGCTTTGAGGTTTTTTAACATCTTTATCTTGTTGAAAGTTTTTGCCTTTTAATTTCTTATTAAGGTATCATCAAAAACCCCTTGTCAACTATTTGCAATAAATAAGATGGGAGAAGTCATTTCTGAATGACATAGATCCATAGGGCTGATGTTTAGTAGATCTTACTGGGCAGAGAATACTAACCTGGGAGAGGTAACTCTTTATTTTGGCATTATTGAAGAATTTAATTCAGCTCTTCTCCGCAGGACTGTTGTTTCTGCTTAGAACATAACCAACCTCAGTATTAACTAAAATATTTCTAAATAAATTCAAAACTGATGCTGAAAATAAAAGCGAAAAAAAATTCCTAGAAATGGTTTTCCCTCACAGTTGTTCCTATGTCCTAATGTTAGAGAAGTCAGTCTCCATAAATTTATTATATATCACAAATGGTGAAGCAACATTGTTTTACAGGTTTACAGTAGACAACAAATCACTGGTCGATTACAATTCTGATAATGAGTCTCTATCATAGTACACAATTGATATCTTGTATTTTCTCTTCATATGATGGGCTTCCATACAGTTTCCTTTTGCCAATTTCAATTACAAGGAATTGTTTGACTTCAGAGATATGTGTCTTCTATGTTAGCATCAATCTGCTGATCAGTATAATAGAACCCTGAACCCTAAGGTTGGTTATTTCTTGACTGTGTAACCATCCAAGCTGTTTTCAATTTTGACTATACATTTTGAAAACATCCATCCACTCATCTATTTTTTCCTGCCAACTATTCCTGGAAGGGTTATTGGGGGTAGATTCCTTAGGCATAGTGTCCTGTCAGAAGCAACCATCGTTACACTTTCTAGTTGGATTCCCAAGTATGGCCAGCTGGATCTATGGATTTCATTTCATTCTTGGTCTACCCCTAGGCATCCTGCCAACTGGCTTGGCTTGAAGAATTTCTTGCAGTTCTTTCCTGTGACATTTTAATCACATGTCCATAATATTGAAGCTGTGACTTCTTAGTGCAGAGAGGTAGCAGCTCAAACTAGAGAGACTCCCTGATCTCCAAGCTATGCACCCTGTCAAGTAATGTTACTTCAGAGATCTTGCAGAGGGACTCCATTTTGGTTGCTTGTATTAGTGATGCTGCTCTTTCACTCATTGCCCAATATTCATGAGCATTACCTTTTTTTACCAACCTCTCCTCTTCTGAGGATTGACTGTGGGAGCTGGCATATTACTATACCAGTACCTGCAATTCTAGCATCCAATTTGGCCTCCTGATTCCCCTCACTCATGAATACAGTCCTGAGCTACTTAAACTTCTCCATTTGTCTAAGTGATATTCCACTAACATGTAGAATGCACTGGAAAGATTTTCTTGAGAGGCTGATGTCTTAGTTTTCAAATATATAGATTTTTATTTGAAAAATTAACAAACATATTCCCCAAAAAGATCAAAAGTTGAAGGGGAAGGCAGCAATCATAAATTACTTTACCTAAAGAAAATTCAGTTCTATATTTAAGAGATGAGGAATTATGTACATTATATACATTTAACGGATATTTGTCCTCATCTTGCTTGTTGTTAACACAACATTTCAGCTGATATACCCTCCAGCCTTCATCAGGTGTCTTGGGGAAATTTCGAACCTGGGTTCTCATTCCTAAGGTATTTTTCGATGTTATTATTATTATTCCGTAGTGATTAAGAGCGCGGGCTGAATAATAATAATAATAATAATAATAATAATAATAATAACCCAGATTCGAAATTTTCCCAAGACACCCGATGAAGGCTGGACAGTATATCAGTGGAAATGTTGTGTTAACAACAAACAAGATGAGGACAAATATCCGTCAAATGTAAATAATGTACTAAAGAAAGTTGTTTGATATTTCAATTACTTTTACTCCATCATTAACTCATCACATTTTAACCAAAATTTATATTTTCTTAAAGTAATTCCTCAGTTACTTCCCCTATATATAATCTATATATATAAAAATGAGAATGTCTGTCTGTCTGTCTGTGTGAATCCCTAAAACTCGAGAACTACGCAACCAATTTCATTCAAATTTTACACATGCCTTACTTAGGGTTCCAGTTGTGTTTTAGTCAAAAAAAATTATTAACTTCTTGCAGAGTTCGAGCACACGGCAACATAATATCTCCTCCACTATTTAAGTATTACGTGTCAAAAGTGAAACAAAAACACTCATGTCAAATACTTTCACTTTAAAAATGAAACTATTCCACTAACTGAAACAATCACATTTCGATACTGTAGTGACAGATACTTTCACAGAGAGAGAAAGAGAGAAAGAAAGAGACAGAGAGAGAGATGTATATGTACACCATTTCGATACTGTAATGACAGATACTTTCAGAGAGAGAGAGAGAGATGTATATGTATACATATAGATGTACACGTATATGTATATATATAGATCTATACATATATACACCCATCACACACACATACACATGCACACAAACACACACATTAGTCAAAAGTACTGAATGGATCTTTATGAAATTTGGAAATTATATTCTTTGCATAACGGCCATAACTCCCATGAAAATTCATATATTTTTGATGTTGATGAAATTTTAACCCGAACATAACAGATGAGCATTATTTAGAAAATGATGTCACACGTTATCGAGGCTACCATTCTTTCTGGATGTGCAAAAGGGGATGACGTCTTTATTCCAAGAATTCCTCTTACTCCATCAGGAGCAGACATTCCTTTTACATTCAGAAGACTACAATTCCCCCTTCGTGTGACTTTTGCCATGTCCATAAACAAATATCAGGGTCAAACACTGTCTGTAGCTGGTCTTCTCTTGGAAGAGCCCTGCTTCTCACATGAACAACTGTATGTTGGCTGCTCAAGAGTGGGCAGCAACAAAAAACCTATTTGTATATGCTCCACAAGGGAAAACAAGGAACATAGTTTACAATGAGGTGTTATAATCACAACAGCAAGAAAGTATGTACATGATCACCTTCTTTTACGAAACTTCATTGACTTTCATATATTTATATTGATATACATATATATACGTGTGTGTGGGTGCGTGTGTGTATATACATCTCTATATATAAAGATGATGCGTAGTCTAGACGGCGTTTTTAGATTTCATTATTCTCTTTAACCCTGGCAACGCCGGGTATTTCTGCTAGTATATATATATATTTTGCATTTTGTTTCTTCTGAGCAAATTTATAAACCTTTGTAGTAGCAATATTTATCAATTGCAAGAGCACTTTAGAAATCAAACTCAGATCACTATATCTGAGGGAGAGAGAGGAGTCGGTTGGTTGTGATTCACTCAAATATTACTGATGTTATCAAAAATATGACCATTCAAAACTTCTTGTGGAACCAGATGAAATAACAATTTAATCTTCGAAAGACATCACTATATATTTAGTGCATTTTAGCCACTTGCCAATGAAAGCCAGCAGCTGAGAGCACTGCCACAACACCAAGACAATGGACAACAACAACACTCTAACCAACTAACTCTAAGAAACACAACAGTGATTATCTCGTTTAAATTTTGAACTGTCTTGTGTAAACATACTTTCCTTGTCGTTCATATTAACATTTGTTTATTAGAGCGGAGAATAAGTATTTCTGCATAAAAAGCTTCAGCAGAATTTATCTTTTCAATACTGAATCGTTATATCACTCGTACACATGCAGAAGCATCTTATCATAACACTTTTTTTAGCCCTTGTTCAAAACTGTATGAGCAAATCTATGATCAAAGTTTTCAAGTCATAGCTATCTCATTGATTTAGAAATATTTTTTAGCGCTACAGATCGTCATTGATGACTACGTAGATTCGGAGCCAATCTAAGATATGGTTTTGTGTGTTGCATGTGTTTCTATATGGTTTCCTGTTTAATGTGCTGAATTTAGAAGGGTTAAAAAGAAAAGGTTTCTAGAAATAGCATCTAAATCAATTCCAGTTGTCAGCCTACTTTTTTAGTGAAGGAAAGGAGACATTTGTTGCCTTAGATATATTTTTAAAATGATATGATCATGACTGGAAAGTATTTGATCATTGATAAATTTGCTCAGAGGAGACAAGTGCTAAAAATTTTCCAGGAGTAACAATTGAGGAATTACTTAAATTTGTTATTACCCTTTCATGTGTGTTGTTTTAGAGATTTAACAATTACAGTAAGTACTTCTGTTTCATGCATGTTGTTGTCGAGATGAAGAATTACTCCATGGACCAGCCTCACGCTGGACAATCTTTCTGTGGACCAATAGTGGCATATATGTGTAATTTAAGTACATTTTGATAAAGAGAGCAATAATAAAAAGAGCAATTTGTTAAAGGAAAGAAAACGTATGTAATCTTTTGACTGTCATATCTGAGCTCCAGCCTGACCACACACTTGCAAGCTTAGGTTCCCTGAATGAATACCTATTACACTATTATCACATTAATATCAACTCACCATAATGTAGAATCAGTAGGAACCCTGAACTTGTTGCTTTCATCACTCCCACTTGGGAGTGATGGGAGACAATGGCACTCGAAGTGTGTTCCTTATATCTAGTCTACTTCATAATTTTGTTTTGGTTAGTGTCACTGCAGAAAACCCCGCTTCACAAAGATATGGTGTTGGAAAAAGAAGCATAGCTTTCAGGGCTTTTGTGGTGATGTCAGGATATTCTATTTTGACTTTAATCCAAAATACAAGAAGGTTTGAAGTTATCTCAAATATACTTTTAAGACCACCCTCATCTGCAGTGTCAAGCAGCCGATCTTCTTCTGTCAGGGTTAAAGTTGATTCACCTGGCTTGTTCTCAAATGGATTGCAGAGCCATTCCTTCCTCGTCCGAGGGTCTTTCGTGGTTGGAAAGTAATTCTCAAACTCTTTTGAAAGCTGGGACAGATGATCATGCACCAGCTCAGTAAATGAAGGCCCAGGTTCAGTCTTCCATAATCCCTGCCAACAGTGTAAAACATGTCAATAATTCCAGTTTGGCTTTGAATGCAGCAGTCTTATTAGCTGACTTGAAAACTTTGGTCATTTTCCTCTGAAATGAGAGATTTAGTTTGTTGAGCAGGTAAGCAAGTATTGCAATCCATTCAGTGTCACTGAAATGTGCTGCCAGTGAGGTTTGCTTTTCTAAAAGAAATCTCTGAAGTGGCTCTCATAACTCAAAAACTGTAGCTAACAATCTGCCTTTAGAAAGACATCTCACTTCTGTGTACATGAGAAGACTTCTATTTTCTACATCCATCATCTCACAAAGCTGCCCAAGTGAACACAAGTTAAGAGCATGTACTTTAATGTAGTTTATAACTTTAATCACATTTTGCCAAACACTATTAAGCTCACATTGCCAGCATTTCTCTATGAATGACACAGTGCATAGACTCATTCAGAAGCAACTTCCTTGTTGTAAAACCAGAAAGCCATCCAGTCTTTGCAGCCACTCTATCTGTGCATACATCGACACAAAATTACCAATGAAGTCTTCCTGATATGTAATCGTTCACGGATTTGAATAGTTCTGCAGCTGTGGTGTCAGTTGGCAAAAACAATACACATTACAAATCCTTGTGCACATCTTCCTGAAAAATATATCACACAAAAACAAGCAATATTTCCTTGTCAACACTAGTAGATTCATCTACCTGAATTGTGTACCACGGCAACTTACTAATCCTCTCTAACAACTGTTCCTTGACATCCTCTGCAACTTCATTAATTTGCCTTGTTATGGGTGCTTGTCGAAAGAGGAACGTTTGCAACCTTTTTAGCTGCTTCCTCTCTGAAAAGTTCACTGCAAATGTCCTTAGTAGCAGGCAAAATTAACTCTTCATCAATAGTGAAGTTTTTTGGCTTTAGCAATTCAGTCAGCTACTAAGAATGATGCTTTCAGTGCAGACACATTTGTTGAAGTGGTGGTTTTTAATAATTGCTTCTGTCCTTCATGTTCACATATTTGCTTTCAAAAAATTCCAGGGGCTTGTCTTTTAATGTAGAGTGCTTGCTCTCCTTGTGATGAAATAATTTTGAGGGTTTCGTGGCTTCATTAGCTAGTTGGTTACCACATATTATACAGAATAGTTGTGGAGCATGTGAATCACCTGTTGTGATAAACTCGTATTTTATGTAGGACACTTGGTATTTTCTTTTTGTTTGCACTCTGCGACCCTTCTAGTGTCTCATTGATGGGTCTTTCTCCCTTTTCAAAGTAATTATTCAATGACATTTGCTTTTGGATCATTGTACTGAAATTCTTTAAAATCTGAAAATTAATTACGATTAGAAAATTAGTTGAAAATTATTACTAATAGATAAAAATATATATTAATTGTAAAATGTACTTATAGTTATGATAAATAGTAAGGGTAGATGTAAAATATACATCTATATACTACTAAAACTCTCTGATTGCTTGCTTGTCTGTCATTTAATACAGCCAAACTGGTGCATAATGAGAAAATACTCTGAAAGTAAAGTACCCCTGAAATGTGATTACAAATGGAATAAAACAAGTTTCATGTAAATCGGACTACAGGTTCCCAAGATACGCGTTTTGGGTGCGGGGTTGTTTCCACAAATTTAAGCAGTAAAACCTGGAGTTATTGCCCTTTACTGTACATACGGGATAGTTTTTTTGTTGGCATAACTACAGATGTGTACCCCACCAAATTATTGTCTCATAACTTCCAGAAAAATGGATACTTTTTAGCAAAACTTTCAACAAATACTGCTTAGATGCTGAGGATTCAGACTATATAGGGATTTATGGGAAAGAATTTTTTTGAGGGGATAGGAAAATTCACATGATCTGACTTCTTCTCTGCATAACTTTCAGGAAAATGGATATCTCTTAATGAAATTTGATACAAAATACTTTCCAAACAGCTTCGATTACGATTATAAAAAAATTTGTGGGGGAAAATTTTTGAAATTCTTCAACATCCACTCTGGACTGATTTTGGTTAATTTTTTAAAACTTAAATACCATGAGAGGAGCTTTTTTGGTAACAAAAAAAAAAGAAAATTGTAAATATTTTCAGAGGAAAAGATGTACGATTCAAGAGAGATTTGGCTGTTGCTTCTAGCACATCACAAATCACTCTCTGTTTTCATTCTCACATGTATTGATGCTTTCTCAATATTTTTATTCCGTTAAACACATTTTATGGAAATCGAACTAAATTCGAGAACTGGCACCCATGCCAACGTCATCTCCTTCATTGGACATGAAACTCGGCTTGCGAAGACCTGTTGGGGCAAGCAAAAGCGAAATCGTGATGGCACCTGTGCCCAGCGTCGCCTTCCTGGAACTTGTGCCAGTGGCACGTGTAAAGACATTCGAGCGAGATCGTTGCCAGTGCCGCTGGACTGGCTCCTGTGCAGGTGTGACATAAAATACACCATTTTGAGCGTGGCCGTTGCCAGTACTGCCTGACTGGCCTTCATGTCGGGGGCATATAAAAGCACCCATTACACTCTCGGAGTGGTTGGCATTAGGAAGGGCATCCAGCTGTAGAAACTCTGCCAAATCAGATTGGAGCCTGGTGTAGCCATCTGGTTCACCAGTCCTCAGTCAAATCGTCCAACCCATGCTAGCATGGAAAGCGGACTTTAAATGATGATGATGATGTAACATTGATGGAATATAAGCAACAGGAAAAAAAAAATTGTAATTTTAATTTTCACCCCGACCTAAATCAAGCGAAGTCATGTATGCGTGTAAGAAAAGACATTTTCTAACAGAAAAGTATACTATTAAAATGAATTATTGTTTACATACCACTATGGATAAATGCCAGCAATGACCTTCTCAGGTGCTCCAATATTTTAATTTATAAACAGAAACAAGCGGGGGCAGGGGGTGCAGTTGCAAAAAGTCGTCATTTTTCAAATTTTTTTTTTTTTTCATAGCATATAAATGTATTTATGGGGAGAAAAATATTGAGAAACATCAATACATTCAAGAGTGAAAAAGAAACAAGGAGGGTTGTCATTGGATGTGCTAGAAACAACTGCCAAATCTTTAACCCTTTAGTGTTCACATTATTCTGCCAAAATTAATGCTTTTTTATCCACATTGTTTTGAACTAATCATGCATTATCTTGTAGCTATGAGATTTTAATGAGGTAGCTGTTGATTTTCAAAACGATATTGTAGGGTTGGTGTGAGAGACAAGATCTGGCCAGTTTGAACATAGAATAGGCAGAATACTTTTGGCCGGATATGGCCGGTTTAAATACTAAAGGGTTAAATCTGATTTTTTCCTCTGAAAATATTAACAATTCTTTAAATATATATTTTTTTTTTACTGAAAAGGCTTCTCCCATGGTTTTGATGTGCAAGAAAAATTAGCCAAAATCAGTCTGGAGTGGGATGATGAGAGGGGAGGGGGTTGTACAAAAAAATTTTTTTAACTTTTTTTTTTTTCATAAAAAGATGTTCCCCACCCATAACATTTCCAAAGCTGTAGTTATTCCAGTTTTGTTTGTGTGCATGCTTCTTTGTAATTTGATACAGTGAAACCGGCGCATAAAGGAAAAATACTCTGAGAGTAAGGTACGCCTGGAATGTGAATACAAATGGAATAAAACAAGTTTTGCATAAATTAGACCACGGATTCCCAAGATAGGTGGTTTTTTGGGTACCTTTATAAATAGCCAAAATGGTGCATAATGAGAAAATACTCCGAAAGTAACTTAACCCTGAAAAGCGAAAATTGTTTCCATTAATTTTATGTTTATGTTATATAACAATTCCTTTTGAATTTTTGTAGAAGTGTGCGCATATACCATAAATAAATGCTGTTACTGGAGTTCAAGTTAATCCCGGAAGTTCTATTTATATTAGATGCTGTAAATAATCAGTAGAACCTTAAATATGAACTTGTAAACCAGACCTATGATGACATGAACGAATTGAAATATTTAACTGAATCATCATAAAATTAACTTTCATTTCAATGCAATGTTGGATTCAGCTTCAATGTTTTATAACCTGAACCGTCAGTGACCCAACGGGTCACGGGTAGTCTAGTTAATTATAAAATGTACTTACAGTTATGATAGATAGTATTGAGTAGATGAATAGTGAATATTTAAACAGATCTTTTTAAATTAAAGACCAATATTCAATTTATCTATTATATAATTTTAAACAAGTTAATTATTTTTTGCAGCCAGGTTGCAAATGATCCACAGACTGGTACTGGTCTGCAGCCTGGTGGTTGGGGACCCCTAATGTAGAGAATATTTTGTCCAAGATGTGGTCTCAGCATTGTTGTTTTTTAGCTAGGTCAGCTATGATTAAATAGACTTATGATCAAAGGCACTACAGTTATCAACTGCCTGTTTAATACATTTATGTAATATGTCCTACCTTTCTTAAAGAGGGTAGAGTATAATATAAGAGAAATTTGACTGTCATCTGGTGGTCAATGCAGAAACTAAGGATAGATGAGTGGTTGGTGAAAGCTATACAAGCCATGTACAGGAATGCTACCAGTAAGGTGAGGGTTGGCAGTGACTACAGCGAAGAATTTAGGGTACGAGTAGGGGTTCACCACGGATCAATGTTCAGCCCCCACTTGTTCATTACCAAGACCTTTGGCATTATGTCATGCTTGAAAAGAAGACCCATCACACCAAGCAAAATTGCAGTCACGTCATGCAAATTGCACCCGTGCCAGTGGCACACAAAAGCACCCATTACACTCTCAGAGTTGTTGGTGTTAGGAAGGGTATCCAGCCATAGAAAACCATGCCAAATTAGGCTGGAGTCTGGTGCAGCCTTCCAGTTTACAAGCCCTGGTGAAACCATCCAACCCATGCCGGCATGTACAACAGACGTTAAATGATGATCCTGATTTAGCAAGTTGAGTGACCACTGTATGTAAGAATGGTGGGGAATATAGATGCTTCATTTGGTTGGAAGATGTGGTTGTTGTGTAGAATCTTTTCTAGTTTTTCATATATACACTTTGTGTTAGTTGTATAGTATTGTAATTTTTTAGATCACAAAGTCAGTGAATGTTCAATGATTAAATGATTGCAATATTTTATAGTAAACTATTTTTTGTTTACAGTTATTACTACTGAAAAGACTAATATTCTGCTGAGGTACTTACACCAACATTGGGACAAAAAGGTAATTTATCTGGTAACTTTGTTAAACAACTTTCTTTGACTGATTCACTGGAATGGTACTTCACTCACTCAATCTTTTTAATATTTCAACAATTAAAATAATTTTTACCTGCAAGGAGCAGTTAAAGCAAGACTTAGGAAAACTTAAGACTACCCATTATACATGTGGTATAAATATATATGGCAGCTCAGTGTTCAGTTGAGGAATTGAATAATATTCAAGAATGTTCTTTGTTTTGTGTGTCATTTTGTTTCACTATGAAATAAAATTCATTAACTGCTTTGATAGTTTTGGAAATGACAAAATTCCAGGTTCAAATTAGTAGTTGACCTGACTGAGAAGGTCAGGTATATTCACAGATATTGGATTAATGATGAGAAAATGGATGAAAATTAAAAATTAATTTTTATTTGGATATACTATGTAGTATACATAATGACTGATAATGTTATTTGCTGTGCTTTTATTAGAATAATGAAATTTTAAAAATTCATAACTATATGTGGTTCAGTGAATAAGAAGTTAACAAGAATGAGGCTAGATGTCTATTTGAACAACTAAATACAGTTTCAATGGTGACTTGGTTTGAATGGTTTCAGTTGTAACATTTAAAGTTATGGCAGAAGATATCTTGTAAACATTTTGACAATTGGCATAAAAGGAAACAAAAATGCAGTATTCCTCCCAAAGATAAAAGTATTTTTAAAAAATCAAAAAATTATTATCTAGATTATGCCTGTTAGATAATAGCTCCTACCATGGCCTCAAGAAGGCTCTGGAACTTGGTACATGCATTCCTCACTATTTCCTTGGGAAAATCTTTTGAACACCTTCATTTTGGCCACCAGCTTGGCCTTTGTGTTGCAGGGAGAGTAGTTGGTGTCTTTCTCAACCACACCCCTCACACAGTAATCCATGGGACTACCATCAGGGGAATAAGGGAGCCAGAAATTGGGACTGGTGAAGTTGTAAAAATTCTGACAACCCCCTCTGATTTTTTCTGGCACTATGGCAAGGAGCCAAATCCTGATATCACACATATGGCCTTCCAGCAGCTATCCTCTCCAGTTAGGGATTGACCACAGTCTCCACCAGTTTCACATAGCTGTCTGAATTGAGTCTGAGGCTCTGTTCAAAGATGTGGAGATGAATTCCTGCATGCAGATGCAGTTAGAATGACCTTGGCTTCATAGTCACTGTTGTAGTAGTCCATGTCACGTCCTACAGCTCTTTAAGTGTTCATGGTGCCAACATTTTGATACCCAGCATGTCTTGTGATATGGGTAACTGTTTATAATATTCTGATGGCTTCCAGTTCTCCATTTAACTTTTTTTCTCAACTAATCTTAATTATGCTCTTGAATGTTGTTGACTCTTCACCAATACATTCAGCTGTTCTTGATTAAAGGAAACAAAAAATTGTCAAATTTAGACTGAATACCTTGTATGTTTTCAGTAATTTACCTAAGATGAGTTCTCTCTTTTTCAAATTTTTAACTAGTTGTTTTTATCATCACTGGGCTACTGATTTCATGGTCATTGCTGTGCCTCTGCTCCTCCTTTACAGTTGAATGTTTAGCAACAGAAACCATCTCAGCTCTGTAAACAAGAAAAAATTTGATGAAAAATTTTCTACAAAAACCCTTAAATTCTCAGTTGAACTCTTTTGTTGCTAACCTTTGGTTATATCGTACATCAAACTTTTACTTGAAATATATTTGAATTAGCACTGGCATGGCTGTATGGTAAAAGAGTGTGCTTCCCAACCACATGCTTCTGGATTCAGTCCCACTATGGCACCTTGGGCATGTGCTTTCTACTAGCCTCAGGCTGACCAAAGCCTTGTGAGTGGATTTGGTAGACAGAAACTGAAGGAGGTCCATCATATATATATATATATATATATATATATGTGTGTGTGTGTGTCTTTGTCCTTTACCATTGCTTGACAATTGTTGTTGGTATATCTCTGTAACATAGTGGTTTGGCAAAAGAGACTTGTAGAGTAAGTACCAGGCTTAAAAAAATATAAGTACTGGGGTCAATTTGTTCAACTAAAATTTTTTAAGGCAGTGCCTCATCATGGCTGCAGTCTGATGACTGAAGCAAGTAAAAGATAAAAGTATGTAATATTAAATTGTTCCATACCAATTTTCATAAATTCATAGTTTAACCCCCAAACAGAAAATTATACAATATCATATTGACTTCACATAATTTTTTTCATAAGCCCAAATTACTGCATTATTACTATTTGTCTTTACTTTTTCACCAATACTGTTTATTTTTATTATTAAATTATAACTGATTATAAAATAAAAATTAATCTTTGAGATAGTGAGTGCATTATTTTATTAAATTCTTCCAAATTTTGATTATTTTCCAAATTAAATTAAGCATAATGTATTTCATTAGAAATATTGTAAAGAGTTATATTTATATTAACAGTATTATTTATTTGTTTGTTTTTTATCTTCTTTTTTTTTTTCAGAATTCTAATAAAAAACGAGATTCTTCAAAAGCCAATTTAGAATCTCCTGAAAGCAGTACATCTCAGAAGGTTCCCAGATTAAACAGTTGTGAAGAAAGTAGCTCTTAGGGTGTGGCTGGCTATATATATATATATATGTATATATATATATATATATATATGTATGTATGTATGTATGTATGTATGTATGTATGTATAATGCCTGGTCTGGTCTCATTGTGATGGAACAGCTCAGTTTTTCTGTCTCTTCCCCAGCTGGTAGAGGGGGTAGTAAATGGAAATGGAGTGCTTATGTTGTCAGTTCTCATTCTCCAAACACCACCCATGTAGGAAGTTTTTGGTGATACCCTATTCAATTTTATCGCCCCATTTCTACCCAACTAACATTAAGGCAATCTCTGATCAGATAGTTTCTTTCTTAACTTTTTCTACTTCTTTTTCTTTGCCAGTTCCTTTCTTTTATATCAAAGGAACATTTTGGGTGAAGACAGATGGCTAGGTCTAAGTTACTGAGCTGTTCTAAGTGTCACTGTCATTTTCTTCTTTCTTTCAGTCACACATTTTCTTGCCCCTTACCGCCGCCTTCTGACACTTAACACACCTATATATATATATATATATATATATATATATATATATATAGTTTGTGTGTGTATATATATTCCTTGGTAAATGACAGTGACATTGAGGTACTCACTTCACAGTACCCATCCTAAGCTGCTCAGATAATCATGAAATGTGAGAAGAGATGAAATAAAATTAATTAATTAAAATAATAATC
The DNA here is from genome assembly GCF_046866305.1 of Octopus bimaculoides. Taxonomy (NCBI): domain Eukaryota; kingdom Metazoa; phylum Mollusca; class Cephalopoda; order Octopoda; family Octopodidae; genus Octopus; species Octopus bimaculoides. The sequence continues at coordinate 78,349,889 of NC_142935.1, forward strand.
TATAAATCTGTTTATTTTTTTACATTTATTTTTCTATGTTTCATCTTTTGTGTTGGGAACACATACATACATTTACATACACACAGACATGCATTCACAGTTACACACATGTATATATAATCTCGTAGGTTACAGGTATTTACAGAAGCAAAATCTGTACTCAGAAATGTAAAATATATGTAAAGATAGAGTCAGCTAGTGATAATACATCTTGATTTGAAGCTTCATTCTCAGTGGGTGTGTGTTTACTGTTTTGATGTCTTCTAAAATTACAATCTGCAAGCAATCATTTCTATCAGCAAATCCACAGCTTGCTTTGGAATGTGGAATTAGAGGTCCCTTATCAATTTCAGTTCAGATTTAGTGACAGGAAGAGACCTACCCATAAAACAATACCTGTGTAATATTTTGTTTAATCTATGCTAGCATGGAAAAAAAAAACTGTAAAAATGAATGAATGACAAGAATAGCGGTGTGTGTGTATGTATATATTTGTAGGTATAGGCAATATTGTGTGGTTAAGAAGCTTATCTTTGCAACCACCTGGTTCTGGGTTCAGTTCCAGCATGAGGCACTTTCTATAGTCCTGGGCCAACCAATACCTTGTAAGACAAATCTGGTAGCTGGAAACTATAGAAGCCCATTTGTGTGTGTGTGTGTTTGTATTTGTCTCCCACTTTACAACCAGTTTTAGTTTGTTTACATCCCCCATAACTTAAAAATAAGTATTGAACTCAATGACTAAACCCTTCAAGGTGGTGCCCCAGCATTACTGAAAGTCAATGACTGAAATAAGTAAACGATAGATGTTACACACATTAATGTGTGTATGTATTTATGTTTATGTATATTTATACTTGCATATTTATGTGGATGTGTAATACACATGTATACTTAAATATGTGTGTGTAATATATATATGTACACTCACACACACACACACACATATGCAGTTGTATATATCTGCATAGAAATTTGGACATCCTCAGGCTGACCAAAAATTGCAAGTGGATTTGGTAGAGAGAAACTAGAAACCTGTAGTTTACACTAACATTCATTCACATCCACATATATGTACACAGACGCAATGCTCACACATGCATATAAATATGCACACACGTACACGCATATCTATACCTACCCATGTTTTTAATTTCATATTTCCTTTTCATTTGAATCTCTTGCAATTTTTATTTTGTGACATAAGTCAACCATTTTGTCTGTTTGTCAGATGTGGTTGTCCATTGGATACTTTTTCTTCATTTTTCCACATCATTTCTTTGATTTCTGTCATTCACATGAGGACAAACCTGCTCTCCAATTTCCTATTATTTCCTTTAATAGGTGGCATACTGGTAGAATTGTTAGTATGTTCAACAAAATGCTCAGCATTTCTTCCAGTTCTCTATGTTCTGAGCTCAAATATCATTGATGACAACTTTGCCTTTCATCCTTTCGGAGTCAATTAGATAAGTACCAGTCAAGTGCTGGGATTGATGATATCATGCCCCCGCCTAAAATTGCCGGCCTTGTGCCAAAATTTGGAATCATTATTATTAGGGTGGTGAATTGGTAGGACTGCTGGAGTGTTGGGACAATACCTAGTGGTATTTTTTCTGCCTCTTCGTGTTCTGGTTTCAAATCCTGCCAAGGTCAGCTTTGCCTTTCATCCCACCAAGCTTGATAAGTGCCAGTCAAATACTGGTATCATTGGTATCAACTCCCATCCCCTTAAAATCACTGGCCTTGTGCCAAAATTTGGACCCATGATGATATAATGCTTTGCAGTATTTTTTCGGGCTCTTACATTCTGAGTTCAAATCTCACCAATAATTTTGTCTCATTCCTCTAGGGTCAATAAAATTAATTACCAGTCAAATACTGGAATTGATCCTTAGTATATGACTGCTATTTTATTTTTGCACTTTCAAGAGAGGAGGGGTGCTATTGAATAGCACCCACCATTCCTCAAAAACTGCTGGCCTTGTGCCTAAATCTAAAACCATTATTATTCAGACCATAGTGGGGAACAGTGGTTGAGCAGTGAAGTAATTTCCGTACAGTATTTATATTTTTCTTTGTACATTTTTGGAACAATTGTTAGCAGAGAAGATCAATACAAATTCTATTTAGATATTGTTTACTAATTCATCTAATTGAAATGGTTATATATGTCTGCCTCTATGAATATTTGCACTGAATGTACCGATGAAAGAAATTATTATAATTATTAAGGCAGTGGAACTGGCAGAATTGTTAAAGCATCAGAAAAATGCTTTGCATTACATCCTAAGTTCAAATCCTGTCATGAACAACTATGTCTTTCATCCTTTTGGATAAAATATAGTACCACTGTCAACTAAACCACTCACCTCAAAATTGCTTGCCTTGTGCCAAAATTTGAAACAACAGACAATGAGCTGCAGAATTGTTAGTGCATCAGACAAAATTCTTAGTAGCATTTCTTCTGATTATTTACATTCTGAGCTGCCATGGTCAAATTTGCTTTTCATCTTTTTGAGGTCAATAAAATAAGTACCAGCCAAGTACTATGGTTAATGTAATCAACTATTCCCTTTCCACTGAAACTACTGGCCTTGTACTAAAATTGGAAACCATTATTATAACTATTTTGATTTCTTCTCTATTAAAACAAAATGCTATTATGTTAGAAAAAACATTTAGTGAAAATAAAAATTGGTAAATAATACATTAAAAAAATGATCCAAGAAATGTAGCTAGAACCCAAAAGAGACCCTGTTTTAATTTCATTCCAAAAGTTTAACTGTTCTAACAACAGGAATTTCATTCCTAACCACAATTTTTACTCCCTGACTATTCCATTCCAAATTTTTGGTGTTTTATGCAAGGGATACTTATTGTGTGTGCATGTTTGATAGAGTATTTCCCCACCATCATGCAAAATTAGCAACGTTTGTCTAGACCCTATTTTCTGTGGTTATTGGGATTACAAAACCAAGTGTTTATGATCTTACTTACCACACACATGCACACTAGATTCAATGCTTCCACTTTACCTATATATCAAGCTCTTAAATTTCTGCAAAATAAAAGAAAAAGCAGTGTGTGTGTGTTTCCTCAACTGTACTATGCAATGGAATCCTCAGCCTTACTTGAAGATCTGAATTCCCTAAGAGGTTTTTTTATTCTATTTGAAGGCCCTACTGAGAAGAGATGGTTGTGCAAGGGAGTGTGCCTGTTGAGGTTTTTGGTAGTGTCCTAAGGGAAACAACTCCCAAGTACTAGATTATTTTCTGTGTGTGTATATATATATATATATATATATATATATATATATACACACACACACACACTCAGAAAATAATTACACATCTTGTTTTTAAATTTCTTTTTTTTTTTTTTTAAACCTTTTGAGACATTGTTTTATTATTCCCGTGTTAAGATTTGATAAATTTGTATGCAGAAGAGGGAGAAGCTACTGCTGTTGTATGTGTGCTTGGCTGGTTAAACATAGAAAATAGATTTTTAGCAGACTCTCCAAGTTAGGATACAAATATTTAATGTATTTTTAGAGCTAATTTTTTTTTAATGCATCTTGTAACACACACACACACACACACATTAATATACTGAATGATTTGGAAAAACAAAATCTTGATATCTGGGCTTGGCTCTGATGGCCAGTAGTAGTACACTGATGCTGGTCTGACTTCACTTGCTGCAACCATGACTTACAGTAAAATAAAATATTGAATGTTTCTAACCTTTCCTCACTGTTTTGTTTTGCTTTTTTGCCTTTCTTTTCTTCTTCTTTGTGTCTTCCTTGCTCTTGTTCACATTTAACAATGATTATATATATATATATATATATATATATATATATATATTATATTTTATATTATTCTCTAAGGGTAAGTTGATAAATAAACTCACATATAATGCTTTCAGATGTAGCCATTATCCAAGACACACATTTCTCTGGTTTAAATAAGTTATAAATTTCAGTATGATCAGGTATATAGTATATTATAGTGTAATATTAGGTCTTAAAGCAGGGCATATCAATGTATAATTTACCAATAGCAATTGTATTTGTATTTGTGTTTATTTGCTAAAGTTTCTAGAGATAATATAATATAGATTTCCATTGATTTAGAAGTTATTACCAGGAATCAATATTTGTAATATTTGATTGTTTATAATTAATAATATGAGGAGTTTTCTCCCTTTGACGCACCTGTATTTAAGGAGAAATTTGAATGTGAACCAGACTTGGAGACAATGTTTTTGGTGTTTACTTTTTACTCTTTATCTTTTACCCTGAAGATGTGTAAGGTTATTTAACTTGAATTTGACAATTAAATATAACCTTATACAGAAATGTTGACATAGGAATAAACTTCAATAATAATGGATATTAGCGTCAAAACTCTCATTTAAATTTTTGACACACACACGCACGCACGCACACACACACACACACACACACACACACATTTAACCTTCCCAAGAGGAGTGACTCTGAATCTTTGGACTGATAAGGTTTGTCAGACAGTGGATAAAGTTAGCAGGCTGAAAGTTTGAAGTTACTATCACTATCCAGTAAATTTTACTATACATATACTCTGCTCAAAGGTATTGAGTAATTCTCCAGTTTACTGTTAAATTGTTTTATTATATGACATCAAAATAAAGTAATTATTTAAGCATTGGGTATATTATGTAGTACTTAGCTGGGGAACCACATTCACTGCCTGTGACTACCTGACATCATCCACAATACTTTTGCAATTGTCAATCGATCTACTTCAGGAATTCCTCAATGTTCAAGTATGCAGCAAGTGATATACAGAAAATGGAATATGCAAGAAAATTTATTACTCGCAGCGATTATTTCAACCTATGGGTAAAAAGAATCGTTATGAGCAATAAAGTGTGTTGTATATTCCAATTTCCATGTCTATTGTGTATGTATATATACATGTACATATATATATATATATGTGTGTGTGTGTGTGTGTGTATGCATATATATATGTGTGTATATGTATGCATATGTATATATATGTGTGTGTGTGTATATGTATATATATATGTGTACATATGTATGTGTGTGTATATATGAGATACGTGTGTATATATATATATATATAATATGTATATATTGATCTAGTGAGGGGGGGGCAGTGCACATTGATGCTGTCAAGAGATAGGCACCCAAAACGGTGCACATTGTTTCTTGATGACCTCGTACGCTAGCTAGCTTCTGGTATGTGGAGTTTTCAACTGGTAGCACTTGCATGTGCAAGTTGTTTTGCAAAACATCTAAGACTTTGTGGTAGGTAACCACTGACAGACCGGAAAGATGGCTAGGCATCTTGGAAAGACAAGAGGACTGCTCAGAAAGAGAAGCGGGCAATAGGAAAGACTATCGACACCAGAAAACACTGGCGGGTGCTGCAGACTTATGATCCTCACCTTTGTAATATGTTGTAACAGACACCAATGAGAATGACAGCCCCACAATTGACCAAGAACGGGGAGTTGACAATCAATTAACACTGAAATGACCTTGGACATGAGTACGGCTATTCATTCGAACAGTGAACAAAGTGCAAACAACTTTGGGTGCAAGCTGTGCTGTAGAACATTTGCAATCGAGGGAGGCTTGAAGATACATCTGGAAAAGACTTGTAAGAAAAGGACAGAGCAGTGTGGATCATCCGATTGAAAAACACGTGGCAAATCATCCCCAGACTCAATCCACAGCGGATCAATAAATGCTGCAGCAAAGACCTCTTCCTGACAAGAAACTGCAGGTCATGAAACCAGAGGAAACCAAGTGTTTTATGGCCTGCTGCTAATGAGAAGGAAAATATAAAGAGTTTGAAAACAAGGTATGTTGAGCTCTTTATAAAATGACAGGCTCTACAGTAGAGAAACTGGGAAAGTCAACAAGGTCAATATATGATACAGGAAATGAATTAATTGGAATGATTTGTTGGACACAGTGTGAGACAACTTGTTATCTTTAGGTCTAACTCATCGTAAAGTAAATACCACCATGACCGATATCCAGACTACAGTAGAAAAGACTTATCACTGGATTTGGTTGAAAAGAGACGATTAGCAATGGCTAGAAGAATATTGAGCTATCCTTAATAACCAGTTGATCTAGCAAGTGGGACCTCATACCAGTTAGGGGGCCAGTGTGCAATGATGCCATTGAGAAGTAGGTCCCGAAACGGCATCCATTCTTTCCTGATAAACCCGTACACTTGCTGGCTTCCAGTATGCAAAACATGTATATATATATGTATATATATATATATATATATATATATATAAGTCAGTAAATAGTGGGGTTGTGTTAACTGCACGTGGAGAAATAATAGGAAAATGAAAAAAAGCCAGAATGCTGAACTGGAAGCATAATTTAATAAAGATTTTTTCTAACCGGTTTTCATTGCGAAGAAGCAAATTATCAAGAAGAAGGAAAATGAAAATGTTTTTTTACAAAGAAGTACAAAATGAAGAAAATAATATATAAAACAATAATATATAAAAAAATAAATATACCCATACATTATATTGTCTTTGAGCTTTTGTAGTTCAATAGTAGTTCATGTATAAATTGGTAGGAAAAATAAGGATGCATGAGAGTTGAGTTTTGTTAGGTTTAAAAAAAGGGTTAAAAGTTTGTGTTAAGCAGGAAATGTGGTGTCAAAACAGGAAGTGTGTGTAAGGGGAGACAAGTGTTTTTAGTTAGAGTTATGAAAACTTTTTTTCAAAACAGGAAGTTTGTGTCTGTACATTGAGAAATAAGGTCACTGAGGGGTGTGTGTGTTAAGAAATGGTTGGAATTTCTCTATGAAAAGATTCTCCTTGTTGATTCTTTCTTGTGTGGAGATTCTGTCTTTACATTGATAGAAAGGGAATATAATGAATTTAGGGTTTTTGTTTCTGGCGCAAGAGTCTATGTGGCCACTGAGTGGAATTTGGCGGTATTGAGGGAGGTTTATTTGTTCCTTATGGACAGCTACTCTTCTACGTAATGGGAGGCTCGTCTGTCCGATATAGAAGTTTTGGCAACCTGCGCAAGTAAGGACATAAATGAGGTTACTCGAGGAACAAGAGAAATTGGTTTTAATGTTTAAAATTAAAACCAATTTCTCTTGTTCCTCGAGTAACCTCATTTATGTCCTTACTTGCGCAGGTTGCCAAAACTTCTATATCGGACAGACGAGCCTCCCATTACGTAGAAGAGTAGCTGTCCATAAGGAACAAATAAACCTCCCTCAATATATATATATGTGTGTGTGTGTTTGTGTGTCTGTGTTTGTCCCTCCACCCCCGCCAGCATCGCTTGACAACCGATGCTGGTGTATTTACGTCCCCGTAACTTAGCGGTTCGGCAAAAGAGACCGATAGAATAAGTACTAGGCTTACAAAAGAATAAGTCCTGGGGTCGATTTGCTCGACTAAAGGCGGTGCTCCAGCATGGCCGCAGTCAAATGACTGAAACAAGTAAAAGAGTATAAAAGAGTATGTATATATATGTGTATATATATATATATATATATATATATGTGTGTGTGTGTGTGTGTGTGTATATATATATATATATATATATATATATATATGTAACTCACAAAGGCAAAAACAAGAAGAAAAACAATGAAAACTAACCAATTCCGATGTTTAACAGTAGACGCGTTTCTAGATCATAATTGATAATAATCAATTTCCTTCATCAGTACTGTATTCCAGTAGTAAATTTGACTATGCTAGCAAACTGTGTAAGCATGTTACTAGTCCATGCTTACACAGTTTGCTAGCATAGTCAAATTTACTACTGGAATACAGTACTGATGAAGGAAATTGATTATTATCAATTATGATCTAGAAACGCGTCTACTGTTAAACATCGGAATTGGTTAGTTTTCATTGTTTTTTCTTCTTGTTTTTGCCTTTGTGAGTTACAAGTGATGCTATCTGTGGGATTCTCAGCTTTTTTAGCTGCTATTTCTGAACTTCGGTATATGGTGAAGCAAATATTTGCTGATCCCTTAATTATATTTATAAATATATATGAGCTTTTAAATAAGTTCTCCACCAATAATGGTGCTTTCATACCGATGGGCTTGGTAAAAATTGTTAATTGTTAATTGATTTATTAATTAATAAATTGATAATCCTTTACCCTTTTAATTTGTAATAATTATATATATATATATATATATATTTCTATTTGAAACAATAATAATCAGGTACTCAGATGTCTGGATGGTTGTATATTTACAGATTTTTATTCATGTCACATATTTTATAAATTAGCGCTTTCAACTAGTCGTATAGGTTTATCAAGTTTTGAGAGAAACCTTGAATGTGTAGGGGTGGAGAGAGAGATATATAGGATAGTAAGAGAGGGTGAGGAATGGAGAGAAAAATGAGAGAGAGTGTGTGTGTGTGTGTTTTTTTGTGTTGGTGTGTCCCTGTGTATCTGAAAGGAGTGTCAATGGGAAAGAGAAGGAAAGAAGAAAATTGTGTTTACAGCTGGTCAGTTCTTTCAATGACAAGTTTATTCTTGGCCTTTTTTAAAAAAATGGCAAAACCAGGTGACATTGTTTGGAAGAAAGTTGTTTTTCAAAAATTTTTTTTTGGCATCATTGTCCACTGGGAGAAAGTGTGTGGGTGTATTTGTGTGTGTGTGTGTGTGTGTGCATGTGCGCGCGTGTGTATGCCTGTGTATCTGAAAGGAGTGTCAATGGAAAAGAGAAGGGAAGGAAGAGGAATAATTGTGTTTACATCTATACAGCTGGTTAGTTCAAAAAAGGTAGGAGAGAAATATGAGAACCTAGGTAACTGGGTTCAATTCTAGTTGGTACAAAAATGTCCCACTATCTGCGTTTCTTGCCGTTTTTAGGCTCTGTTGTTCCAAAGTTGACTAGTTAAAACACATCTGTCAGACGGGACCTTGATGACTGCTAGAAAGCAGGAAAGTATACTAGTCCTTATATATTTAATACTCAATATTTCATTTATTCAATAAGACATTCAATGCTTCATTTCATTTTACTATTTATATTATATATTCCATATTCTATATCCCACATTAATCTTATAAGAATATAAATAAAACATATAAAACAGACACAGTTGGAACTCTTTTGAATAATATATATATATATATATATATATATATAATCAATTTTTTTTTCTCCGTGTTTTTCTCCTTGTCTCCGTATTCTTTCTGTTGAAGAGCGTAGCTCGAAACGTCAAAGACTTTCCGTATTCCCGAGCGTCATACTAATATATACTTTTGTTATTTACACCACCTGTCCTCGTCTGTTGTTATTTTTTGTATATTCTCCCATATATATATATATATGTATGTATGTATGTATGTATGTATAAATTCAGATGAGTAGTACAACAAGGCACCAATATTTACTGGAAAATAGCAATCGATACAATTACGACGCTATTGTAAAGCTTCACTGCGTATATACTGGCAAAAACGTGTGTGTGCAACAAACATGAAAAATTTGTACATTCGATAAATTTGTACATTCGATAAATACCTTTCGGTATTCTGTATAGCAAGGTATGGAAGGTTTTCGGAGGACCGGAGAGATTATGTGTGGGTGGAGAATTATACGAGGTATAGTACTATACAGAATACCGAAAGGATCTTCACCTCTTACATCACACCTTTCTTCCTACTTCAACGCCGAGGTGGTATAATTTCCTGGGAGAGAAATAATTTTGCGGCTGAGGATAGCGTTACATTGTAAATTATACACATATAAAGCTTGAAACACGTGTACCGCGGAATCCTTTGTAGTTTTGTTGTTATTTTTTGGATTTACAATTTATATATATATATATATATATATATATATATATATATATATATATATATATATATATATATATATATATATATATATATATATATATATATGTATATATATATGTATATATATATAGATATACAGGGCAGGGAATCGTCAATTAGTAATAAAATTAATAATTAACAATTATGCCGGGTAGCTCAGTATGAAAAAAACCTTTTCGGTAAAGCCATTTATAATCATAAATATATAGGGATTAGCAGAAAACCTGCTTCTCCAACATACTGAGAATTCAGAAACAGCAGCCAAAGAACTACTGATTCTAAAAACTACAAATTTTTCTCTAATTGATAGCGATATTCATGGTACACACAGGACTAAAGACAGAAGAGAAGAGTAAAAAAACAAACTTGCCTTTAATTAATTTGGTACGAATCGTTTCACGATTAGTGGTAAGAAATTACCTCATTTCGATCTTCAGCCAAATATTTTAATAAATTTGCCAATGTCTAAATAACTCACGTAAATTTTGACTATGCGACATCAAGACCACGTGAGGCAGACATTAAGAAATTTATCGGCCAGTGAGTTTAAAATCTCTCACCCTAATGAATTCAATTCAGTGTGTATCATAAATAGTCCCGCATAGAAAAAAGTCCCGTACGACCTGTAGCGGTTTAGCTGACCATCTTAGAGGTATTACTAAATATAGATATACAGGGCAGGGAATCGTCAATTAGTAATAAAATTAATAATTAACAATTATGCCGGGTAGCTCAGTATGAAAAAACCTTTTCGGTAAAGCCATTTACACACTGAATTGAATTCATTAGGGTGAGAGATTTTAAACTCACTGGCCGATAAATTTCTCAGTATGTTGGAGAAGCAGGTTTTCTGCTAATCCCTATATATTTATGATTATATGTATATATATATATGTGTATATACATACATACATATATATATATACATACACATACACACACACACACACACACACACACACACACATATATATATATATATATATATATATATATATATATATATATATATACTAGCAGTATAACCCGACCTTGCCCGGGTGTGACTTATTACGCCATCTACGATAAGTCTTGCTAGGTGAAAATCAACTAAAAAAGAAAGCCTTACAACGAAAAAAACCCTTATGATGTAAATATGTTCATAATTCAAAAGACGATGAAATTAATAGGGAAAGTCTAAAGGCTGTTTTGCATAAAATTATTAAGCGTACGTAACTTTCATCCGTCTAATTGGCTATATAAATGCTTGTGCAAAACAACTTTTTCACTGCCCTGATTATACATAGCAGGGTAATCCCTTTTCGCAGGAGCTAGGACGGCAATTTGTGATGAGGCAATTGCTGGCGATCTGTTGCTACACAGTTTTGCCAGAATTCTATCAGATTGGGCAGTAGATGTTGATGCACCGTTTTGCATTATGTTCAAAGTAGCTTCTGGAATGTGGTGAATTGCTGCAGTCTGTTGCTGTCATTTTAAACCGGTTGCTCTCTTTCCCCAGCAAACTCTCTTCTTTGGAGGCATAATCTATGTATATATTAAACAGAACAACAAAAGTTATAATAGATGGCAGGGTCGGTACTTTTCACATATCTGTAATTTTTCAGATTAACACCCGCACGATTACCCAACTCTAATCCTAAACCTAATCCTAACACTAACCCTAACACTAACACTAAACCCTAACCCTAAAACCCCAACCCTGACCCTAAAACCGTAACCGTAACACTAATCCTAACTGTAACCGTAACAGTAACCCTAAGCCATAACCCTGACCCTAAAACCCTTACCCTAACACCCTAGTGAAAATCGTGGTATATTTACAAAACATTGACGAACATGAGTTATATTTTACTGAATGATTGTGTGCTTGCACGTGTATGCGTTTGAGAGAGCGAGAGAGGAAGAGGGAGAGAGAGGGGGAGAAAGGAATAGAGGTAGTTAAAAGTTTTCTTATGACGGCTTCTCTTCACTGCCTATTACTTCATTAGAAATCTATGGATGCACATACGCACATAATAGAGAAAAATGAAACAAATATGGACGACTTGCTCCGAAACACCACCGAGTGGGGAACACTTCTCAAAAATAACCTACAGTTGTTTCCTTCAAAATTCCTACACGCTCGAAATGTACATACATCAAGGTATATTTGTAGAAAATTTCACGAAAAAATATTCATTTTCCTGGAAGTTAAGAGGAATTTAAGTGGAATTTCCGAAAATTGTCCCCCACCCCTCTCCCGAAATACTTTCACCAAAAATTTTAGTATATTCGGAATCTACGTAATAAATAATATATGCATAAAAAATTTCATTAAAAAATATTCACTCTTCTGAAAGTTATGACCTTCCAAAGTCGGTGGGTACAACTCTGTAGTTATGCCACATTGACGAACGTGAATGATTGTGTTTACTTGCACGTGTATGCGTTTGAGAGAGCGAGAGAGGAAGAGGGGGAGAAATGAATAGAGAATGAGAGCAATGTGTATGTTGTTGTCACAGATCACGTATGTGTGGTTGTGTGTGTTTTTACGTAACAATGTTATGAAAAATAGGTAAATACTGAGAGGAAAGTTTAATCTATGACTTTGTATGTATCACTTTCTCTCTATACATATATATGTGTGTGTGTTCGACAGGCTTCTTTCAGTTTCCGTCTACCAAATCTACTGACAAGGTTTTGGTCGGCCCGGGGCCATAGTAGAAGACACATGCCCAAGGTGCCACGCAGTGGGACTGAACCCGGAACCATGCGGTTGGTAAGCAAGCTACTTACCATACAGCCACTCCTTCGCCTACATACATATATATCACACAGATCACACGCATTCTTGTCTGTCTCCTCTCCTATCTTTTCTCCTGCCAAAGCTTGTTCCTCCAGCGTTCGCCATCTCACCTCGTTTATGGCTTAGCAGCCCTTACTATTTGTTTTCACTGTCCTGTTTATGTTACCAACTTTGACCCTCCGCAAATCCCAGATTATATTTTGCTTTGTGGGAGCGACTGTTTCTCGAAGACACATCTTGTTGTAATTACTCGAAATGTGGAGTAGATAAAATGGCCACCAACTGATGAAAGGTCGTTCTTTATGTTACTTGCCTTGTTTTCCATTTGTTTCTTTAATTGTTCGCAAAAAATTTCGTATTCCATGTTTTCGTATTTCCTTTTGTTTACGTTTTAGGACGTCCTGTACCCATATATGCATATGTATATACATATACATATATATATAAGTATGTACATACATCTCAGATGCTGCACAATTTTGTCAGTGAACAGGTCGCGGTCTCAAAGCGACGAAAATATTTTGACAAATGAAAAATTTAAATGTTGAAGTGAATCTGACGGTTTTTGTGTGTTATTTTAAATGGCTTATAAACACCTTCCACACTGCAATTGTTTTCGTTCCAGCACACGATCTCAGATCATGTCACTTGCTATGCAAGTACATCTCCTATATATATATATATATATTATTCATATTATTATATGATTGAATGCCACGCATCCATTTCCAAGTAAGTCTATGTATCTATATATATATATATATATATATATATATATATATATATATATTGATATGAAGGACAACAAAAGAAAGAATGAGACCTCCATATTATGTAAATAGAGGAATTTATCTGTAAAAATATGTGACACTTATTCGGTAGCCATGATAAAACTCCGAGTTTCGGCTGCCGGGGTGGGAACCCACGCCAATATCTCTTCAGTTATCCGGCTATTGAAAATTCCTGTGAAAATGACCGTTAAACAATGGGAAATTACTGTGTAGCTGACCGTCATTAAGACAAAAGAGCTAATAGACAGCTAAGTAAGGGGAGGGAGTAAAAGTAAGGGAGTAGAGAAGTCTATAGGTTCGCGTAAGCGCACCAATCCGTACATTCGCCTATATTTATATACTAAACGACCCTCGCTTTAAACGCACACATGCTCATCCACATACTCGCCAAAAACTATATATATATGTACATATGCGTATATATACACCCATACACACGCTCGCAAAAAAAAATTATATAGGGCTAAAAACAAAAAATAGTGTGGGGAAAGCTATAGGGTTAAAACACGTCTAAACTGCGCATATTTTCGCATGCACGCACATATATCTATATACGCACGTACCCGTACACACGCACACACTCACAAGCGCACATAAGGTTCCATGTACGTGTCTATAGACGCACAAGAAAAAAACAGAGTGGAGGGGAGAAAACAGAAAAATATGTGTGGAAAAAATACAAAGCATTAACTCTATAATCATGTAAAAAGATATTAAAAAATAAATAAAAAATATATAGAAAAGTATAAAACCAAGTAAAAAGTATAGAAGGGTAAAAAGCTTATACAGAGACACAATATTGAAAGCAAATCCTATCAGTACAGTCCTATCAGCAAGTTCTCTGGCTACCGAATAAGTGTCACATATTTTTACAGATATATATATATATATATATGTGTGTGTGTGTGTGTGTGTGTGTGTGTGTGTGTATGTGTATATGTGTATATGTGTTTGTAGGTATGTGAATGTGTGTTATGGTTGTATGTATGTGTGTACATTTATATGTATGTGTACGTATATGCATATATATGTATATATATATGTGTGTATATATATGTATGTATGTGTGTGTATGTAGATGTATGTGTATGTGTGTACATGTAAACATGTATACATATATAAGTTTGTATGTGTGTATGTGCATATGTATGGGTGTATATATATATATATGTGTATATATGGAGGTATAACTATATGTATGTATGTATGTACGTATGTGTGTATGTGAGTATGTATACGTATATATGTATATGTATGTGTGTATCTGTGTGCGTTTATATGTGGGTGTATATGTATGTGTATATGTATGTGTGTATATGTATATGCATGCATATGTGTATGTATATATGTGTTTGTGTGTATATAGTTATATATTAAAAAAATACATATTGATATATATGGGTGTGTGTATGTAAGTATAGGTATATATGTGTATGTGTGTGTGTGGGGGGGGGGGGGTGACTGTGTGTGTGTGCGCGTGTGCACGGGCGGGTATAATTAATTAATATATTATGGTTATAGAAAGATCCATTAGGAAATCTTGATGTATATGGGGGATAAATTTTTGGCAAGGGATTTTTACGCTGTAAACCGGGCGGTGTACGTCACTGGATTTGAATTGATTTGTTTGTTTACATTCTGAAAGAAAATAACGATGGTAGGTTGCGTACCGTCGATTATTCTTTCACCCTCTTGGATGATGTGTGTGTTTTGCTAATAATAGTAGTATTGGTGATGGCAATAATGCGACCCTGAAGAGATGGAGTATCCAGCAATTTGTAATATGTTGTAATATGTTACAATATTTTACGAGACATCTTATGATGTGGTTTATTTATCCGGGATACCCTATTGAAATGTGCATAGGTTTGGCTTATTGTGGTTGTTTCTATTATTATAATTGTTGCTGCAATAAAGTATCTTCAATGCATTGATTTTGAGCTCTATCTTTTAAGAGACATATATATATATATATATATATATATATATATATATATATATATATATATATATATATATATATATATATATATACAAAAACTCACCTGTGAGCTTTTTGCTAAGACTGTTAACAGATACTATATATTTTGTAAAATTTTGTTTTATAAAAGTATATATTTAATATATAT
Source organism: Octopus bimaculoides (assembly GCF_046866305.1). NCBI lineage: Eukaryota > Metazoa > Mollusca > Cephalopoda > Octopoda > Octopodidae > Octopus > Octopus bimaculoides. Next base: position 78,365,477 of record NC_142935.1, read on the forward strand.
ATATATATATATATATATATATATATATATATATATATATATATATATATATATATATATATACAAAAACTCACCTGTGAGCTTTTTGCTAAGACTGTTAACAGATACTATATATTTTGTAAAATTTTGTTTTATAAAAGTATATATTTAATATATATATATATATATATATATATATATATATATATATATATACATATAAAATTAATGTAGACAGCAGTTTACAACGTTTCACCACAAAGAAAGCTGTAATCGTCACTAAATGTGACTAGGGTGTTAGAAACTCTTACATTGCTAGAAATAAGAGCTAAAATACTCTAATGCTGTAGTGAAAGCACATGTATACTGTATACAAAGCATATGTATACTGTATACAAAGCACATGATTACATGTATACTGACAGGGACTGTAATCATCCAAAAACACCGTTCGAGAATTCCTCATACTGACAGTCAGTTTCGGCAGTTTCCGTTACCTCATCAGTAAGGACTGGCTCGACTTCGGCAGATTCCGGACATCTGTCTGTATATGTTTTCATCATAAAAATCTGTGGATGATTTAGCGAATCATCTAGAATTATCTTTTATCTAGAAGAAAAGAATGAACTTAGAGGAGCAACACATCTGTGACCTCTTCATACACGAGGATGGAGAGTGTCACTGAAGCGGTCACAAATGTGTGACGAAAGATTTCCGGACAATGGACATCAGTTAAAATAAGAACAGTAATAAAGTGTGAAGAACGAATATATAGTGCGTGTTTTTATATATTTATATGGGTGCAGGAGTGGCTGTGTGATAAGAGGGTTGCTTCCCAACCACATTGTTCCAGATTCAGTCCCACTGCGTGGTACCTTGGGAAAGTATCTTCTACTATAGCCTCGAGTCGACCAAAGCCTTGTGAGTGGATTTGGTAGACGGAAACTGAAAAGAAGCCCGTCGTATATATGTATATATATATGTGTGTGTGTGTGTGTGTGTGTGTGTGTGTGTGTGTGTGTGTGTGTGTGTGTGTGGAAAATGGAGCAATTTACAAGAAGAAGCAATTCGGTTGGGCTAGTTAGCCATTGTTTTAATTATGTGGAGGTTATGTAATGAGTCATTTACGCACGTTTCAATTTGCAAAATGGTTTGGCAGATCTCTTCAGAATGTTGAGGAGTATGTTAAGAGTTCATGGTGTGAGAGATGTAGGAGAAACTATTAGTGGATATATTAATGCATATGGTGGTATAATAATAGCGTTAGGTAAAGAAAGCCTTACGTTTTAGTTGAAGTTGTGTTGGTCCTCTTGTAGGGGGATGTAGGTGGGTGCTATTTAAGCTCATAATTCCGATTTTAATCAAATGCATTTCCACGTGATGTTGTTATGATTGAGGAATGCGTCGTATATTTTTAGCACCGGCGGTGTTAGTAAAGGGGAGCAACCCTAAATTTAGGTGAAAAGGGGGCTAACTCTGGTCTTATTACTATTTAATTATAATCAATTATACTTAGAAAAGGAAAATTCTTTTTTACATATTTAATTATACTTAGGAAGTGGAATGTATTATATATTTAATTATACTTAGAGAATGAGTATTTACTAGCGTGAAGACAGATTAGGTACATTCATATCTCCTGTTTAATAGGTCATTCCTAGCCGTTAGGATTTCAAGGCGTTCAATTAAACAGATTTCACAGCGTCTGTTAGTTGGGTTATAGGAATTAGCTACTTTTAGTATGTGCCACTTTAGTTTATATTCTATCTTATTGTCGTTTAGTTCCCAGATATACCTACTAAGTCCTGTTGAATTTGCCTTATTTCTATTTCTAAAGCTAGATAGGTGCTCATTATATCTAAGCCGTATTTGGTTTTTCGTCCCTCCAATGTAAGATCTAGTATGGCTGTTTGTTTGTACGTCGCATTGGTAAACTATATTTTCGGTCTTACATCTATTGGAGAAATTACATTTATTCCTATCTCTACAGCCACATAGGTTGTAAGGGGTGTCTATGTCGGTGTGTTGTTGTATGGCCCTATTGTTTTTTTGGTGTGCGTCCCTCCTAGTAAGGGGTGTTGGATTAGGGTTGGAGTTAGTTCTATTAGTTGGAGGGTTGTTGGTTTAGTTGTTCGTGGTGTTTCTAGCTGTATAGAATGCGTCTAATTTATTATTATTAATAGATGCTATTATGGTAGCTAAGTTGCATGTCAGGCTGTGGCCTATTCTTATTTTGTTCTTAAATATTCCTGCATATTTATTGTTTACATTGAGGTGTTTATCTATTATGTTCATTAGTGAGCGGACTATGCTAGATTTGAGATTCATGCTGTAGGGAATGATTAGCCAGATCGTATCCTTATTGTTCTTATTGCTATTACGGCCATATCTGGTATAAAACCTGCCATCATAACTTGGAAGGCTAGTGAATTTTTCTTTACGGCTATCTAATTTATTTCTATAGTTAGGTTTATTTTTGATATGTGCCTTTTCGGTTTTTTCTGTGTTAGTATTGTTAGGTATTTGTGGGCCCGATATATGGTTTCTTTTAGTCTGCTGGGTCTCGCTGTTATTCATACTAAACTTATCTTTGTATTGTTTAATATTGGTTTTGTTCAGGTTGCTATTGTATTTCTGCTTCGTCTTGTTATTAGCCTTATTCGTCCTAGTAGTATTGTTTGTATTGGTGTTTACACTGTTGTTGGTATTTTTGGTGTTATGTGGTTTGGCTTTGGGACCTTTTGTATTTCTATTACATGTGTTATGTTTATCTGTGTCATTCATATCGTTAGTGTGGTTTGCAGAAGTGTTTGGTGTATTAATAGTGTATGTATTTCTAGCGTTTAGATTCCCTATAGTTGGGTCTTTTTTATGGTTATTGGGTTCTATAAACTTAATTTTATGGTTAAATCCTGCTCTATGTAGTGCGATGTTGTAGGTTTCCTTATGCTTATTAAAAATATCTTGGTTAGAGGAGAGGCGTGATACCCTATTGCTTATACTATGTGATAAGCCTCTCTTAAGGAATAGTGGATGTGTTTATGTATTTTAGGTTAGTGTTTGGCTTTATGTATGGTTCATAGAGTCCTGTGGCTAGGTTGCAATTGGCGTCTAAGTAGTTTATGGAGGTGTGTTCATTTTCTATAGAAATGGCTAGTCCAAATCTTTTGAAGAATTTATGTAAGTTTTTCTTAATGAGTTCTAGTTTCCTATTCGAGGGATTTTTAACTACGAATAACGCGTCGTCCCTGTATAATCCACCTTCAAGGTCTGGGAATTCCTCCTGTATGTAGGAGAGCAAATATATTCCCACTAAGTCTGTTATCTGAGCTGAATCCGGGGCTCCCATGGTGATATCGAAGGAGTTTGGGGAGTCTTTACGGACCCAGAGCTTATTATCAAAACTTGATTTAAACATCCCCTGGTTGCTTGGATACTTCAGACTACCCCTGAAAAATTGAAGCAATCCTATCATTTATCTCTCTCTCTCTCTCTCTCTATATATATATATATATATATATATATATATGTGTGTGTGTGTGTGTGTGTGTGTGTGTGTGTGTGTGTGTGTGTGTTTGTGTGTCTGTGTTTGTCCCCCCAACATCGCTTGACAACCGATGTTGGTGCGTTTACGTTCCCGTAACATAGTGGTTCGGCAAAAGAATTCGATAGAATAAGTGGTAGGCTTATAACGAATGTCCTGGGCTCGGTTTGTTCGACTAAAGGTGATGCTTCAGCATGGCCGCAGTCAAATGACTGAAGCAATTAAAAGAATATGTATACATAGACACACACAATCGTTTAATGTTTTTAGCTTAAGTCCTTGACCCGTCGGTTTTGAGTAGTATCGGAGAGAAATGGGCGAAAGTACGTGGACATTCCGGACTCCGACTGAAGAGGCGAATGGCTGCGAATGATCCGTGTATCTTGTTTTGTCCTGTTTATCGTTGTCGTGCTATCGTCCATTTTTCTGCATATTGTGTTTTGACGATTTCCGTTTGTTTTGTTTTTTCTGTTCCACCTTTGATTTATCCATGTAACGCTACGTAAATGTTGTTTACTTTGTAAAAATGATATCTCTTGAATATTATGTACGACCTTCAGCCCCTTTTCCTCGCCTGTCTCCCTTATTCCTTCCTCCTCCCTCTCTCTCTCTGTTTCTCTTTTTCTCCCTTTCCTTCTCTGTCTATCCCTTCTCCTCTTATTCTTCAATCTCTTTTATTTTCCTTCCTGACTTACCTCCCTTGTACCTTTTACTCTCTCTTCCTTCCCTCTCATTCTTTGGTTCCTCTATCTTTCCCCTCTCTCATATTCCTTAGTCCCTCTGCCCTCTTCAACTCATTCTCTCTCCAACCACGTGATCACTGTCGTGCTTTTTCGGCCGGCCGCCTTTCGATACTAGTACTGGTGTTTATTTACATTACCGATGTACACGTGCTCTAATGACATCTTTGGCACTAGTACCGAAGGATCAGCCACATGTCTGATAGTCGAAAGACCCTTTCTGTTGTTTACTTATTGGTTTTCGTATACGTACATTCGTTTGCTTTGCCCAGAGGCTTAATGCTTTTAGCTTAAGTCCCTGACCCTCCGGTTTCGAGTACTATTAAGGGGAGAAGTGGACGAAACTACATGGACATTCCGGCTGCGAACGATCCGTATATTTTGTTTTGTCCTGTTTGTCGTTGTCGTGCTATCGTCCTTTTTTTCCGCATGTTGTGTTTTGACGGTTTCCGTCTGTTGTGTTTTTTCTGTTCTACCTTTGATTTATATGTATATATATGTATGTATATACATGTGTGTATGTGTCCCGTGCGAACCTGTTCGTTGGCTATGTTGAGGCCCAAATATTCTCAAGTTTCACTGGTCCTACTCCCAAACTATACGGTCGTTATATCGACGACTGTATCGGTGCCACCTCACTCTCCCGCGAACATATAGACTCTTTCCTCTCTTTTGTCCAATCCTTCCATCCTGCCTTCCACTTCTCCTGTACTATCTCTGACACCTCTGTCCTCTTTCTCGACATTTCGGTCAGCATCCATCACTCCACTCTTAGCACCTCCATCCACTACAAACACACAGACTCACACTCTTATCTCAACTTCTCCTCCTCCCACCCTAAACACACTAAACTTTCCATCCCCTATTCCCAATTCCTCTGTCTACGCAGACTCTGTAGTGACAGCCATGACTTTGAGACTCAGTCTCAACTCATGGCTCGCCACTTTAGTCTGCGTGGATATCCACCCAACACCATCCACACCGCCCTTGCCAGAGCACGTTCCGTGAACCGTGCATCTGCTCTCTCCCCGCGAACCCGCCCTGCCGTTTCCCGCCTCCCTTTTCCCCTCACCTACCATCCCACCACCCTACCCCTCCAACGCACCATTCTCCTCACCAGCACCCATCACCGACCCTATCGCATCACCGACTCCTCCACTTGCACTTCTACCAACATCATTTATTGCATCTCCTGCTCTCTCTGCCATTCTCTGTACATCGGACAAACGAAGCGCCGCCTGGCCGACCGATTCGCAGAACACCTCCGAGACATCAACGTTTGCAATGACACCCCGGTGTCACGCCATTTCCGTTCTGCCGGTCGGTCACTCCTTGCAGCAACACCTGTCCGTGTTTGGATTGTCCATGCACAAGGGCCATCCGGACTCCCGTTTGCGCCGTGAACAGGGATTAATCTTCTCTCTTCGCTCCTTTGCGCCACATGGGCTCAACTCCCCTCCCCTCTTCATCTAACTCCTCTCCCCTCTTCATCTAACTCCTCTCCCCTCTTCATCTAACTCCTCTCCCCTCTTCATCTAACTCCCCTCCCCTTGCCTCTCCCCCGCCCTCTCTCCTACCACCCATCTCCCCTCTCCTCCCACCCACCCCTCCCCTCCTGTTCCGACTCCTAATTCTCTTCACCCCTACTCTTTCTCTCTTCTCTCTTACTCTCTCTCACTCTCTTCTCTCTTACTCTCTCTCACTCTCTTCTCTCTTACTCTCTCTCTCTCACTCTCTTCTCTCTCTCTCACTCTCTTCTCTTTTACTCTCTTTCTCTCTCTCTTACTCTCTTCCTCTCTTTCTCCCTCCTCCCATACCCACCTTCCCCCTCTCTTATATCCACCTTCCCCCTCTCTTATATCCACCTTCCCCTTCCCCCTTCATCGACACCCCTCCCCCTTCCTCATCAACCCTCCCTCATAAGCTCATCTCACCCCACCCCAACACACTCCTACTCTACCTTCCCACCCCACCCCATCCAATTCCTTACACCCACCACCTACCCACCTACCCCTACCTCTACCCCCACCTTCAGCCTAACCCACACTCCACCCATGCCCACCCCATCTCCCAATACCCTCACATCACACCATGCACACACTACAACTGACCAACTCCTTTCTCCCCTCCCCATTTTTTCATACTTGCATACGTCAAGATCACCAGCATTCTCTCTCTCTCTCTCACACACACACAGAGCTCCTCGTTCTTGGGTCACCGTTCTTTCTTCCCCCTTTTGTTATCTCCCCTTCTTCTTAGCTCTCCTGCATGAACTTTCTGAACTTTCTGTCCGCAGACGCCATGATTAATCGTTGACCAAACACCATTCAATTTTTTTTCTCCATGTTTTTCTCCTTGTTTTCTCCGTATTCTTTCTGTTGAAGAGCGTAGCTCAAAACGTTAAAGACTTTCTGTATTCCCGAGCGTCAAACTAATACATCCTTTTGTTGTTTACACCACCTGTCCTCGTCTGATGTTTTTTTTCGTACATTCCCCCCTATATATATATATATATATATATATACATACATACATACATACATACATACATATATATATATATATATATATATATATATATATATATATATATATATATATATATATATATATATATATATATATATATATATATATATATATGTATGTATGTATGTATGTATGTATATGTATTTGTGTGTGAGTATATGTATATATCTTTTTTGTGTAAGTGTATATGTGTGTGTATGGGTATAGGTGTGGGTGTTGAGGTAAACACACGCATGTGTACGTATGTCCCGGTGCATGTGCATATCTCTGTGTATCTGCGAGTTGAGCTTTTGAGTGTATGTCTGTTTGCAGTGTGCTTCAGAGTGCGTGCGTACTTGCATATACGTAAAGTATATTTCCACTAATGTATCTAATTACTTTTTGGACATATACTTTTCTTGGTTTAAAATAAGGCGTTTGACCCGGTGACAAAAAAAATAGTCTAATAGGTGTAAAACAACTTACTCTGAAAGAATATAAAGAACACACACACACACACACACACACACACACACACACACACACACACACACACACACACACACACACACACACATATATATATATATATATATATATATATATATATATTATCTATATATATATATATATATTATCTATATATATATATATATATATATATATATTTGTTTTGCAAGATTTTTGATGTGAAATCGTGTGTTGAAACAGATGTTGTATTTGGGGATGGTCATATTGCCAGTTTAGCCAATAAAAACACACACACTGTATATTTGGTGTTAATTTGCTTCAGCTTTATATTACATTACATTACATTACATTAATTCTATTTTGGCCAGAGTTCTTTCGTCACACTTCTGTGACCTCATCAGTCGTCCTTTACTTTCTTCTTTCTTATGTGTGTCTCACCTTGTTAACTATCATCCATTTTGTATTTTGTATTCCTATTGTATTGTCTACGCATGCGTATCCCTCTATGTGTGTCTATGTTTTGTAAGTGCATGTGTGTGCATGGGGAGTGCCTGTATTATCTATATCCTCTGTTAATACATGTTCGTTTATTTATTTATTTATTTATTTGTTCATGTGTTTATACCTACTTCTTTTCTTGTTGTTTTTTTGTGTTTTGTTTTTTTTTGTATTTAATTTAATTTTGTTAACGTATGTAGTATTTAATTCCATTTGTTTATCTATGTATTGTATTATATTTTGTTCATATTGTTATCGGTTTATGGGGAATTTATTGTCACATGCTGTGGTTTGTTGGGCGTGTGTGTTAGTGTTCCATTCCAGTTTCCTATTCAGGCTAGGTTTATCTTCTATTATGTGTGTAGCTTCTGTAATTTGTCTAAGTGCTGCGTCTGTTCTGTGTGTGGACAAGATTTTAATTTCTATATTGTTGAGTGTTCCTGCTCAGCGTGCTGGTACAGAACTGATGAGCTCTTCTCTTCCTTAAGTTCCCTCCAATGTTTCATTTACCCGCTCTCCTATGCTCCGTGCTGTTTCCCCTACATATGTCGTTGTCTTGTTACTGCATCGTCCCTCTGTAGACCACATTTCTGGTTTTACAGTTTGTGGGCTAAATCTACATACAGTACAGTTCCTATCAGTGCAGGGGGTTCTACTAAAAGGGTAGGTTCTACTGATTAGGGATTTGATAGGGTTACCTGGCCTTTCAACAACCTTAATTCTTAGCCTAAGTTTGTCTAGGGCCCTTCTAAAGCAGTTCGCCTCTAGGGGTGGTGTCGACGAACATGACGCTCTGGTATTTGTGACTATCATACCATGAGTTGGGCTTCCCTATTTTCTTCTTAATTCTTTCAATGGTGTTCCATGATTTGCTCTTATAGAGTGGGCAAATCCCATTCCTATCGTTACGTTTTATGGTTTCAAATTTCTTCATAGCTCCTTTGTATACTCTGATCCTTTCTTTATGGAAAACTGCATGTGGTGAACGAAATGTTGTGTATGTCTCTTTAACTCTGTGGACATGGCGAAAACGGGCCTCCGAGGAGAAAAGTGTCCAAGCGAGGCACAAATGTGCCGTTGAATTTTGGACCGTTGCCACTTGGAGCAAGTGCGTGTCCAAGAGGTAATAGTGTGACGCATATTCGGCCAGAAAAAACCAGCAGTGATAAGCTTAAGGGTAGCAGTGATGCCAGGATGTGATAAGGAGTGCAGTGTCTCAAATACTGAGCGTTGGTGATTCTCAGGCACGAGTGACCTGGGAGAACCAGTGGAAGTATCACAAAGCATAGTGCCTTCAGCTGACGGAAGCAGAAGATAGGCAAACTGGCAACAGGAGAACTTAGGCGAAGTTAAGTCTAACGTCGCCAAAGGTGGTTGCTCCTGCGAAATGGCAGTTAAATCAATTGCAGCAGGAGACAAAAGAAAACAGACTGGAAGACGAGAAAGAGCGTCAGCAGGAACGTGCTCTTTCCCAGTTATGTGACGAATGTCACTGGTAAACTGTGAAATAAAATCCAAGTGACGGAAAGCACGAGGCGAGAGTTTGTTCGTTTTCGTTGACGAGGCAAACGTAAGAGGTTTGTGATCTGTATAGATCACACAATCTCAACCTTCGAGTTGATGCTGGAAATGATGAACCGATAGATAGACCACTCGGAGCTCACGATCAAAAGTGCTGTATCGTCGCTCAGCTGGTTGCAGTTGGCGAGAAAAGAAAGCCAGAGGTCGAGTGTTGCAGCACAGCGCCAATCGCAGTGTCCGATGTATTTACAGTTAAAGAGAGAGAAGCACCAGGAACCGGATGTGCAAGCAAAGGAACAGAAGCTAACTCCTTCTTGATGAACTCAAAAGCTGTCAGTGCTTCAACGGAGAGGGTGACTTAACCGTCCTTTCTAGGGGTGTCCTTTAATAGCTTGGTGAGAGGAAGTAGCTTATCTGCACAACCGGGAATGAAACGTCTATAGAAATTGACCATCCCTAGATAACGCCTAAGCTGGCGCAAAGAAGTAGGAGGTGCGATGCGCTGAATTGCATCGACTTTAGACGAGAGAGGTTTGATGCCACTCGAGTCAATATGATGGCCGAGGAAGTCAAGAGAAGATTGCCCGAACACACACTTGTCTGGATTAACGCGCACACCATAGTCGCGAAGACGCTGAAAAAGCTGAGACAAGTGCCGGAGATGATTCTCATGTGTGTCACTTGCGATGAGGATATCATTGACATAAGCGAACACAAAATCAAGTCCGCAGACAACTTCGTCAATAAAACGCTGGAACGTGCTAGTAGCGTTCCGCAAACCGAAACTCATGCATAAAAACTCAAAGCACCCAAAAGGGGTGGTAATAGCAGTTTTCGGAACATCGGCTGGGTTGACCGGTATTTTGTTGTTAAGCGCGTATAAGATCAACTTTTGAAAAAATGGTACAACCATGAAGATGCGCCGAAAAATCCTAAGATTTCTGATTGGACAGCGGTTAGGAACCGTTACTGCGTTAAGACGCCTATAGTCCCCCATCGGGCGAAAATCAGTATCTCATTTCCGCGCTAAATGAAGGGGAGACGCCCAAGGGCTGGTGGAGGGGCGTCTCAGGCCAAGTTGGAGCATGTGCTCAAACTCTGACCTAGCTGTCTTGAGACGGTCAGGTGCAAGGTGCCGAGGGCGCGAAAAAACAGGCGGTCCAGTGGTGGTAATAAATCGAGTGTCGAGTGCATGGGCTTAGCAGGCTGAAAGGTAATATCTACTAGCTCTGGAAAAGTAGACAGGAGAGAATGAAAAACATCTCCAGAGGTGGCAACAAAAAATGCCGGACTAAGAACAGCAGTGGTAGATCCTGTAATCGGCGTAGAGAGCGAAGTCGAACTGCCGACGAGCCTCCAACGCCTGACATCTACCAATAAATCAAAATGATTTAGAAAATCAGAACCCAAAATAGGATGCAGAATGTCAGCAATGACAAAAACCCATTGAAAATCTTGACGAAGATTAATGTCGAGTCGCAGAGAAATCTGACCGAAGGTGGCTATGGGAGACGAGTCGATCGCGTGCAGAACAATAGAAGAGCGTTTTGGCTGGTCTGTAGTTAGACGATGAGGCCAAATACTGCAACAAGAACCGGTGTCAACCATGAAGAAATTCTTAGACACGCGATCTCTAACAAAAATGCACGATAAGTAGTAAAACCTGAAGAAATTGACGTGCTCAGTTCCTTCTGGACTCGTTTCTCGAGCTCTTAAAGCTGCAAGATTGAATACACTTATGAGCTTTGTCGCCAAATCTCTCATTGTACCAGCATAGACCAGCACGCGACGGAGAAGCACAAGAGGTAGACCGACCACGATTGCGAGTGCGCGAGCGAGAAAAACGCTTGCTACCGCGGCACAACACGTCCATTCTTTTAGTAAGAGCGTCCAGCTTGGCAGAAAGGTCATCATGTGACGGAAGAGAGGATTTAACTGAGGCTGCTGAAGGGGCCTCAGACACCAAGCACCACGCATCGATGGCTGCTCGGAGAATTCAAGAATTTTGTCCGCCATAGTGGCGATTTGGTCCACAGTGTTGGACTCAAGGGCCGTGGCCAGGATTGTTTGAAGGCTGGAAGGCAACCTTGAAAAGAAAATTTTCCTAAGAAGAGGCGCGTCAGCGGAGTTCCCGCTTAACTCACGCAAGCGACGCAAAAACTGTGACGGGGTTCTGTCTCCTAGCTGCTCCTCCGCCATTAGCTCGTTAAACCTACTTTCTTCAGACCGTGTGTTGCGTCGAAGAATTTCCGCCTTGACAGACGCATAGGTGGCATCTGGACTAGGATCTGTAATGAGACCTCTAGCAGATGTGGCGAGTTGAGGAGGCATGCTACAATAGAGGAGGTGTAATTGTTGAGTGGCAGAAACGCCATGAGCTGAAAAATGGGCTTCCACTTGTGCGAACCACAGAGTCGCATCTCCCGTAAATAAAGGTAAGTTTGGAACGGACATGCTTCTTCGAGACGCCTGTCACAGGGAAAGGAAAGTGAATGGAAGCAAAACGACGAGAAAGGAACAAAGAGAATTGAGATGAAACACGAGAAGCGGAGAAAAACCGACTAGCGAACCGACAAAATGTGTTTGTGGAGTGGTGTGTGCACAAAAGGAGAAAAGAAAAATAAAAATTGTGAGAAACAATTTTGTTTATCGTGTACAGTATGCAGAGAAAAAAAAGGGTTTTTTTCTTTTTTTTTTCTGTACCAACCTTCGTCGCTGTGAAAAAGGAAAAGAAATGAAACAAGGAAAAAAACACACCAAATTATGAATGTACGTGCGTGCTAACGTGTGTGTGTGTGTGTGTGTGTGTGTGTGTATGTTTCGTTTTGTCTCGTCTCTTTTCTTTTGTTTTTAGTGTTCTGTTTTCTCTCTTTTTTTTCCTTTTATATTGAACGTCCTTTTGTGTGTAATGTCGGTTGCGGAAAACACTCAGTGTGCTTCTGTGAGCTGGTAAAACGTTTTCATCTGTTATGTTTTTACTGCTACTGGTACACGAACATACAGACACAATCTGTGTCCACGATTTGATATCGTCTGTTTGACGTCATTGCTCCTAGTGAAAGCTGTGTAACACGTGGCGGAAGGAGAAAAATATGGCTGCAGGAAGAAGAAAATGATGGCTATGGCTCTTTACAGAAGGTTGAATGTTCGGGTCACGGGGTCACCAATTGTAACAGGATGAGAGATTCCCGCACTGGATGGATGCTGCTCGCATCCTTCACTTTAAATATTAATTGAAGAAAGATTCAAGATTTTTCATTAACTTCAACAGTATAAATATTTATTCTTTTATTCGCAATATAAAACATTTCCTTCCTCTGGGCGAATCGGCAACCTAGGAGCTTATAGGCAGTAGTCTAGTGGAGCGAGTCAGTCCTACCCGTTCATGCATAGCAGGGATGCGTCACGAGGTAGTAGCTCGAGAGAGAGCTGCTGGAGACACGTCTGTATCGTTCAGCTGCTAGCGTCAAAAGAAGAGATACAAGAAAATTTCGATGCTGCTAGTTTTCTGCGCATGCGCATGAGGGAACTTCCGGCAGGCCTTCCAGAAGAATCCAACCCTGCGCATGCGTGCTGGAGATTTCCAAGATGGCGTCACTATATATATATATATATATATATATATATATATATATAATAACACAGATAGCATCACTTGTAACTCACAAAGGTAAAAACAAGAAGAAAAAACAATGAAAAACTAACCAATTCAGATGGTGCTTTCATACCGATTGGCTTGGTAAAAAAATTATTAATTATTAATTGATTTATTAATTAATAAATTGATAATCCTTTACCCTTTTAATTTGTAATATATATATATATATATATATATATATATATATATATATATATATATATATATATATATATATATATATATAGAGAGAGAGAGAGAGAGAGAGAGAGAGAGAGAGAGAGAGAGAATATAGAATATATAGAATTATAGAATTCTTCAGCAATAAGGATTTAAATGAGGAATCATGAATCAATAGTCAGAAATAGATCCCACTTCACCCCCTATAAGGGAAAGGACAAATATTTAGACGCGTATATAGACACGATTTCGAAATTTCCCCAGATGCAAACAAAACCTTCGTGAAGAAGAAAAGGAAGCCTTACAAACACTGAAAAATGACAACTCAATCATCCCAAAAGAAGCCGATAAGGGAGGGGCCAGAGTAATCATGGACAAGGACTATTATAAAGATAAAATATTGGAAATGTTAACAAACCAAACCTACTACAAGAACCAAGATACTTAGAAAAAACAATAATGATAAAATCAAAAGACTAATCAATGAATTTCAAGATTCCTTCACAGACAAGGAGAAAGATTATATATGCAACTCTTTAAACAAAGATAGCAATTTCTACGGATTACCCAAAATCCACAAAAGCTCCGAAATACAAAGTGCCATAAATAAGCAGAAGAACCAGTACGTAAAAATACTAAGACCTGCTAACCTCAAACTAAGACCAATAGTTGCTGGACCTCAAGTACCAACACAACAACAAAGTCGTTTTTTAGATATACTCCTAAAACCTTTGTGCCTTTTAATACCCAGTTATGTACGGGATGGCATAGACTTCATTCAACACATCCCCCACCACTGTCGCAGAAGGTACTATACTCACAAGTTTTGATGTCACCAATCTCTATACTAATATACCTCACACTTTAGGCATAGAAGCAATCAAACACTGGTTAGAGAAACATAGAGAACGGATAAATGGACGCTTCAAGACTGACTTCATCACCCAAGGCCACACGCCTAGTATTAGAAGAAAATACTTTTAAATTCGACAATAAAACCTATCGACAGCTAAAAGGGCACAGTTATGGGTACACGATTTGCGCCTTCATATGCAAACTTAGTTATGAGATACTTGGAAGAAAAACTTTATGAGGAAGTAGAAAAAATTTTGATCAGGAGTACAAGAAATATATCATTAAAAAGTGGAAACGCTTCCTTGATGATTGCTTCATCTTCTGGAACAAATCGTATGAAGATCTAAATATATCTAACAATATACTGAACACACTCCACCCATCCATCCAATTTACGACAGAATGCAGTTGCAATGAACTACCATTCCTGGATATCCACATAAAAATATAGAACTCCACCGTCACAACAGACATATTTTACAAAAAAAAATTGACACACACCAATATTTAAATTTCTACTCTTGCCATCCATCACACATCAAAAGAAACACCCCATACAGCATGACAAGACGCATCTGTGCTTTAATGTCTGACCCCAAAATACGTGAAATCCGACTCAACGAACTCAAAAGCTTCCTCACAATGCAGAAATACCCCTTAGGATAAATTAATGTGGGAATTAAAAAGGCGATGAAACTGAACATCACCCAACTACGGACACCTAAAGAAAATTTAATGAAAACACGATTCCGTTCGTTAACACAGACAGTCCTAGAATAACCGACATTTTTCACGCCATAAAATCAAACTTACAAAGCCCCAAGACGAAAAATCTGATTGAAAAAAAAAACTCTGTACGGAATAGTAGACGCCAACCAAAAAATCTTAAAAACACATCACAAGAGCAGAATTCAAATCAGAAAATGAATCAGGATTCTTAGTAAAAGAATGTGGAGATAGAAAATGTGGAACATGCAACAACATCAACAACTTCAAATACTTGGAAAGTGGTTCCTACATAAAATTCAATAGCGGATCCCTCTTCAAAATAAATGCAGATATGAACTTCAAAACGCAAAACCTCATATACTGCATTACCTGCCCAAACTGCAAAGAAAATTACATTGGGGAAACAAATAATTCCCTCTGCCAACGTGCAAGAATCCACAGGCAACATATTCGACAAGAGGAATTACGCAAGTTTCCATTAAGTAAGTATCTGGAAATATGCAGCGAAGTAAAATTCAAAATTTTTCCCTTTCACAAATGTGCACGGGACGATCTGCAATACCGAAAAGCAATGGAGCTACATTTCATTAAAAAAATCTATCCAAAATTGAATGTTTGAAGGAAAAGCGGAGACAATAAATTTTGTAAGTGTTATACTAATTAGTGTTCTCTAATGCAAAAACATGAAGCTGAAAGAGGTGTGATCGGAATTACACAGTATAAACATGGACATGTTCCTAAACACACACACACACACATACACACACGCAGGAGTGGCTGTGTGGTAAGTAGCTTGCTTACTAACCACATGATTCTGGGTTCAGTCCCACTGCGTGGAACCTTGGGCAAGTGTCTTCTACTGTAGCCTCGGACCGACCAAAGCCTTGTGAGTGGATTTGGTAGACGGAAACTGAAAGAAGCCCGTCGTATATATGTATATATATATATGTATGAGTGTATATGTTTGTGTGTCTGTGTTTCCCCCCCCCCCCCCCCAGCATCGCTTGACAACCGATGGTGGGGTGTTTACGTCCCTGTAACTTAGCGGTTCGGCAAAAGAGACCGATAGAATAAGTACTAGGCTTACAAAGAATAAGTCTTGGGGTCGATTTGCTCGACTAAAGGCAGTGCTCCAGCATGGCCGCAGTCAGTTGACTGAAACAAGTAAAAGAGTATACGCACACACTCACACACACACAAACACACAAACACACACTTCATTCTCTCCAAAATGTCTGAAGGTGGAGTGCAGAATTTGCATTTTTATTCCAAATGTGGCTCATCTCTACAAATGTTCAGATATATATATATCTGTAGCATTGGGATGTTCTACCTTTACGTATATATATATGTCACTCGGAAAGCCACTGTCACTAGCTATGCTGATGACACAAACTATCTCAGGCAATAAAGAATCCTGATGATATCATAAGCCTGCAGAATGACCTGAATGCAATATACAAGTGGGCAGAGCAAAATAATATGCAGTTCAATGCAAAAAAATTTCAAGTACTGCGCTACAAGGCCACAAGTGCCTCCCAACTGGCATACACAGGACCTGAAGGTACTGAAATCCCAGAACCACAAACAGTGAGAGACCTGGGCATCAACATGTGTAGTGATGCATCATTTCACATGCACATTGTCAAGTTGACAGCAAAGTGCAGACAACTGGCAGGGTGGATACTGAGGACATTCCGTACAAGGGATCAAAAAGTAATGTTGACTCTATGGAAGACATTTGTTCTGAGCCGCCTAGACTATTGCTCTCAGTTGTGGTCACCACACAGTGTCAAGCGGACAGCAGAACTCGAGGCAATTCAGCGTCACTATACAAAAAAGATCGCCACAGTCCAACAGATGAGCTACAGGGAGCGACTGAAGGCACTAGGTCTTTACTCCCTGGAGCGCAGGCGAGAGAGATATGTAATAATTTACATATGGAAAATACTGGAAGGACTGGTACCAAACTTTGGCATCAAGTACTACAGGAATGCCCGCACGGGTCGCCACCGCATGGTACCAAAGGTACCGTCCACTGCATCTCACATAAGAACAAGGTACTGCAACAGCCTCGGTTTCAGAGGACCTCAGCTCTTTAATGCCCCGCCAAAACAATTGAGAGACCTGCAAGACATGGATGTAGAGGTCTTCAAGACAAAACTCGACACTTTCCTCTCCACGATACCAGACGAACCAATGGCTCGAAATGAGACACAGTTGAGGGCAGCGATGTCAAATTCTCTTACACACCAGATGTGCCATCAAAACTCTTGATTGGACTGTGTCAGGTGGAGGAGAAGAGCCATGCAAGAAACGTGAAGAGAGCACAGCATAAAGACGGAAAGTTATGGTGGTGCTCCAGCATGACCGCAGCCACTTGGCTGAAACGCATATATATATATATATATATATATATATATATATATATATATATAAGATAAACAAGAGTGAAAAAACTACAGAAGGCTTGTGTTACATGGTTAAAGCATATATTTAAATTATGTCAGAAAAATGTTATAAAATTTTTCTGACATTACAATTTAAATATATGCTTTAACCATGTAACACAAGCCTTCTGTAGTTTTTTCACTCTTGTTTATCTTTTATACATCCAACCACGTGCTTTCACATACCAATTTTCTCTCTCACACACACACACACACACACACACACACACACACACACACACACACACACACACGGCTACTGGAGTTCTGTGGGGCAAGCAACTTATTAATCTGCAGCACCAACTTCAGGAAGTCAGCCAGCCACCTGACAACCTATCAATCAGGTGACTCTGCTAGCCAGATTGATTTCATTCTCACCAGACAGCAGGATGCATGGTTGCGCCTGGACCAGGATTTCGAGACCCAGTTCCAGTATCTTGCTCGTCTGTTCATGCATCGAAGATACCCCTCCCACCTTGTCCAATCCGCCCTCGCCCGCGCTCGTCGAATCGACCGCATCACCGCCCTCTCTCCTCCCCCACACCAATCCCCTAACCGTACCCCCTTCCCACTCCGTTTCCACCCTGCCACCCTACCCCTTCGTCGGAGGATCCTACGGGCCTTCCGTTGCCTCCAGCTCGATCCCACCACCCACCGCATTTTCCCTAACCCACCCCTATCCTCTTTCAAACGCGTCCGCAACCTACGCGATCTACTGGTCCGTAGTACCTTCTCCTCTTCCTCCCCACCCCCACCCGGCTCCTTCCTGTGCTCCAGATCCCGCTGTCACACCTGCCCCTTCATCACCAACACTACCTCTGTCACAGGGTCGAACCTACACACTCTTCACATTCCACACAGTTTCACCTGCACCTCTTCCAACCTAATTTACTACATCAAATGCAACCTATGCAACCAACTCTACGTGGGGCAGACGGGCCGCCGGCTGGCCGACCGTTTCACCGAACACCTAAGGGACGTTCGGCTAGGTTCGGACTCCCCCGTCGCCCGTCACTTCCACTTGGCCAACCACTCCCCCTCTAACATCTCCGTTTTTGGCCTCGCCCTGCACCATGGGTCCACTCCCTCGCAACTCCACTTGGAGCAACGCTATATTTTTAACCTTAATTCTTCTTTCCCCTTCGGACTCAACGCAGCCCCCTCCTCCTTATGACTCTCCCCTTTACGACAATGCAACACTTTTCTTTATTTATTATTTTTATATATTTTTTTAAACCCCCCCCCCATCCACTTTACATTATATCCATTATTCACTTTTTTATTACAATCACTACAATTTTTCACAATTTATTTCATCCCTTCCTACACGCACACATACCCACACACAAAAAATACACGCACCCATACACACACATGTAAGCACACCTACCCCCAACACACCACACACACACAACACATATGCATGCACTTACACGCTCAGACTCGCCCACACACTTATACAAACGCACATACACACGCACACTTGCGCATACACACACACGCTAACAATCACGCAAACATACACACACACACCCTTGCACACATAACCCATATATACCCCCATTCACACATACCTCCCACACACCTGACAACCCATACATACCCCCATTCACACATACCTCACATACCTCCCATACACCTAACACACACACCTCCCACACACCTTACATATATACCGTCCACACACATGACAAACATACATGCGCGCCCTCACACACACATAGACGAACGCACATATATACACACACACGCACAGTGGTAGAGACACACACCTTACACAGCCCTATACACACACACACACACACACACATATATACGCGCACGCCTACATACACGTACATACACAGCCGCATACACATGCACACACACACACACACACACACACAGGAGTGCACACACAAAGTAACACACATACCTGGCACACATCCTTACGCTCTCACACACATACACATACACACACGCACACACACCCCTCACATGCACAAACACACACATACACATACATGCACACACGCACACACACCTCTCACATACACAATACTCACTCACATACACAACACGTACGCACGCACGAAAACACACAATATACACAGACACGCACGCACAAAAAATATACACACACGCGCACACACACGGACACGGAGACACACATACAGACACACATAAACACACACGCACCCGTACCTAACACTCACAACCCCACACACATCACAATCCCCCACACACACGCACATCCACACACATACACACACACACGCACACACCCACATACACATACACACGCACACACACTTCTCACCAACACAACACACTCACACAGACACGCATACAATCACACACACATGGGCATAAACAACACGCACATACAATAGCAAACGCACGCACACACACGTACACAGCAACGCACATATACACAACATACACATACATACAAACACACACGCACGCACAAAAAGATACACATACACACACGCGCACGTACAAAATACACACACACACGTACCCAACACCTACAACCCCACAGAAACACACACACGAACACACACATACTTAAAAACTGCCTGCTGACCCTCCACTAACTATTGTCCATAAGCACCCACTAACTATTCCTCCTACTAATTCCTTCCACTACGTCACACACACACACAAACACACATACACACTAACAGATAAACCACCAAACCATGTAAACACACACACACACACATACATACGCACACACACGTTCTGTTATCACACACACACTCGCAGACTCTCGCGCACGCACAGATATTCACCTCCCTTTTCACTCTCCTGTCTTAGAAAGAACTTTTCCCCCACCACCTCCTCTTCCGGTCCTTTCACAATGTAACCTCGTGGGCATCGGTGCCATTTTCCTCTTCCTCCGTTTTTCCATTCTCCGAACTTTCTGTCTTTCCGACGAAGGGCCCCGCCCGAAACGTCATACTCTCTCTCCTTCCTTTCCCGAGCGTCCAATAACACTATCCGTATCACGTCCTCACTTTGTTGTTTTTTTGTTATTGTTTTTTGTGTTTTTTTTAACTATATATATATATATATATATATATACGTAAAGCTAGAACATCCCAATGTATATATATATTTTTTCATTTTATTTTATTTATTTATTTATTTTTTTTTTAAATTGGTAATTTGCAAATATTATACTAAAGTTTTTCATACAGAACTACATTTCATCAAAAAATTTCCTCCAAAATTGAATGATTGGAAGGGGAGACAGTACGTTTTGTATTCTAAATATGACTCAAGGAGGAGAAAAAGAAAGAAAGAGTGAAAAAAGAAGGAAAGGGGAAGAGAGAAAGAAAGCAAAATGACTTTCAGTGATGGCCCCTTCTCTTTCTCTATCTCCCTCTACCTACCTGTCTATCTATCTATCTATCTATCTATCTATCTATCTATCTATCTATCAGCCTTTCTACCTACCTATATTTCTATCTATCCATCTCCATTATAATGGAACATCACCCCCCCCCCCAAAAAAAAACCCCACAAAAAAACAATGTTCTCTTCTAAACAAAACTCCACAAAAACATGTTTTATATAAATGAACAAGCTGTTTGTACATTCACTAAATTTTATTTGACAAGTTAGAGAAATGGACGAAAGCCCTAATAATAAAGAAACGAAAAGATTTTTTTCCAAAATCCTGATGACTTTTTTCTCAACGGCGGTGCATCAGCATGGCCGCAGCTCTAAGCTGAAACTAAAAGAAAAAATACGCGCACACACACACACATACACATATATATACATATATACATACATACATATATATATATATATATATATATATATGTATATATACATATATATGTGTGTGTGTATATATATATATATATATATATATATATACACACACACATATATATGTATATATACATATGTCCGCCACTACCCTCCACGAAAATAATTTAATTTGTGTTCGTGGGAAGAACCATTTCAACGATGCGTACTGCCTTAATTCTTCGAAACGCCGGTGTTTTAATGGTGGCGGCTGATGAAGGAGATGTTTCTATGTGACTTGCTTGTTTGTTGTACCTTGTTTATCATTTTGTCCATGTTCTTTTGCCACGTCATGTACCCAGTTATGTATCTATAGGTACATGTAGATGAAGGTATGTACATACGTGTACATATATATGCATATACTCATATATTGTTTATATATATATATATATATATATATATATATATATATATATGGGAGAATATACAAATAATAACAACAGACGAGGACAGGTGGTGTAAATAACAAAAGTATATATTAGTATGACGCTCGGGAATACGGAAAGTCTTTGACGTTTCGAGCTACGCTCTTCAACAGAAAGAATACGGAGACAAGGAGAAAAACACGGAGAGAAAAAAATTGAATAGTGTTCAGTCAACGGTCAATCATAATAACACACACACATATATATAATACATATGTATATGTATATGTATATATACATGTATATATACATATATATGCATACAAATAAAATATATACACACAATATTAGATATTTACATATATACACAAGGGCACTACATGAGCACCTACATCGCTAAAAAATAGAAGTCAAAAATACTTCAGTACTACTGAATAGTCACAAATCTACTACAGATATGATAGGAAAAAATTCAGTGAACAATAATAACGTCTCACCTCTAATAGGTCAGAACAAGTAATGCTGGTCAACTTGGTACCAGCTTCGAAATTTAGCACCAAAATAGTGCCTGATTTCTCATTAGCCAAAGTCTGCCAGCTAATTACTACTAACATCTTCCCCTACCATGCCTGCAGACTTTTTTCCTATCATGTCTGTAATAGATTTGTGACTATTCGGTGGTACAGAAGTATTTTTGACTTCTATTTTTTAGCGATGTAGGTGCTCATGTAGTGCCCTTGTGTATATATGTACATATCTAATATTGTAATATAATATAGGATAAATTCTTTATAAGAATTTATCAAGTAGTCAGTGTGAAAAAAACCTCATAATGAAAAATAACGAAAAATTTCGTAATGAAAAAATTCATCGTTTCTTCATAGATATATTTAATTATATATAAAGGGCATTAACTGTGTATTAATGCCTCACGCTATCGAGGGACTAAATAAGTAAAAAAACTACCAAAAATAAGCAACATTTGACTTATTTAGTCCCTCGATAGCGTGAGGCATTAATACACAGTTAATGCCCTTTATATATAATTAAATATATCTATGAAGAAACGATGAATTTTTTCATTACGAAATTTTTCGTTATTTTTTCATTATGAGGTTTTTTTTCACGCTGACTACTTGATAAATTCTTATAAAGAATTTATCCTATATTATATTATAAATAATTAGAATATATTCAGTGCTGAATATTATTCTGTATAAGCACATGTTACCGAGATGCAACTGGATAAATTCAAATCTCTTTCAGGGATATATAATTGTGAACAAAAGTCATCGTTGCTGTGATGGCTACATCGTGGTAGGTTGATTCTTGTTTATTTTTATATATCTTGACCATACGTGTACTGATGAACAAAAGAATACAGGTTACTTCACAGTTTTTTCTGTATTTGATTGAGAAACCAGTGGTCTACCGTTGAGTTAAATGTTTTTAAGAGATAAATTTTGAAAAGCTGCATTCCCTCGCTTTCGGTAAATATGTTGCTTATTTTTGGTAGTTTTTTTTTACTTATTTAGTTCCTCGATAGCGTGAGACATTAATACACAGTTAATGCCCTTTATATATAATTAAATATATCTAATATTGTATGTATATATTTTATTAATTTACCCTACGGCTGATAATTCGCTTGCCACTCGTGACGGTATTTTACTAATACCATCCCTATATTTATATATATGCCTACATATATATATACATATATATACGCATACATATATATGCATATATATACGTATATATATATACATATATACATATATATATATATATATATATATATATATATATATATATATATATATATATATATATATATATACACATATGTATATACATATATATATATATACATATATATATACATATACATATATACATATACATATATACATATATTTATATACATATATATACATATATATATATATATATATATATATATATATATATATATATACATATACATATATATACATACATATATATATGTACACAAATATATATATATACACATATATACATGTATATATACATGCTCATAAATGTGGTAAGTAGCTTGCTTACCAACCACATGGTTCTGGGTTCAGTCCCACTGCGTGGCACCTTGGGCAAGTGTCTTCTACTATAGCCTCGGGCCGACCAAAGCCTTGTGAGTGGATTTGGTAGACGGAAACTGAAAGAAGCCCGTCGTATATATGTATATATATATATATATATATATATATATATATATATATATATATATATATATGTATGTGTGGTTGTGTGTCTGTGTTTACGTCCCCGTAACCTAGCGGTTCGGCAAAAAGAGACCGATAGAATAAGTACTAGGCATCCAAAGAATAAGTCCTGGGTCGATTTACTCGACTAAAGGCGGTGCTCCAGCATGGCCACAGTCAAATGACTGAAACAAGTAAAAGAGTATATATATACATATATATGCATATATATACATACATATATACATAATAAATCTTTCTCTCTCTCTCTCTCTCTCTCTCTCTCTCTCTCTATATATATATATATATATATATATATATATATATATATATATATATATATATATATATATATATATATCAATTAGAAAATGGAGGATAATATGCTGAACTACTTGCAGACAGTGTATCCCGTTGAATTCATTAATTTAATTCATAGCTAAAGTGACAAAAAAAAAAAACACACACAAAGTACAGGTGTTTATGACAAACCATGTTATTTTGCCAACCGGGTTTACAGATAGAAGTACAAAGTACATAAGGAATTAGAGAATGAACAGAAGTTTAATCTTACAGCTGTTTCGGCCTAGTTTTGGCATGCCCCATTCTATCCGAATAGTTCTTGCCGGAGTGATTATCGGATGAAATGTTGAAATGGGGTTACATGCCCGAACTGCTAGGCCTCTTCAGAGATTCACAAAGGGTTTCATACAAATATAGAGCAAGACGTAAAAACAGAGGTGGAGTAGAGAGAGAACAAAAACAATAGCAAAAATAAGATAAAAATGAAAATAAAAAATAAAATAAAAATAAAAATAAAATATATTATTATTATTATTATTATTATTTTTCGCACCTGTCACCGCTTCATACTCGTTTAGTGTCTCGCCAATCAGGTCAATATGCCTGTGGCTCGACACCATCACGGTGACGTCGTCGACATAGGCAGACACGCTCCTTCCACATCCCAGATCACGCGGGACGCCCCTCAAAGCTTCCAACTTCCGCAGTAATGGCTCGAGAGTCAATACATACAGAAGGGAGGAGAGAGGACACCCTTGGCGAACCGAACGCGAGATGTTGAACGGTTCCGATAGATGGCCGTTCACCCGTATGACCGAGCAGATGCCGCTGTATAAAGCAGCTATCCACCCGCAGAAGACCGGACCGAAGCCAGCTGCCTTGAGAATATCTGCCAGGTATCGATGGTCGACCCTATCGAAGGCTTTAGACTGATCTAAATTGATCAAAGCCCCACCCGTGCCAGCTTCGTTACCCACCCTCTCTATGATGTAGCGCATGAGATGGAGGTTGTCGTGGATAGACCTGGTCGGGGCCAACTTCGCTGCTAACACGTCGGTTGCGATGCCTGTCCTAAGAGCCTCGTCTAGTTTGTTAACTAAATCTCGCTCTGTTTTCTCACGTTCTACAGCTAGAGCCTTACTAAACCTAATTGATTCTGCTCTAATTGCCCGCTTCAGGGCGAACCACCAGTTGTTATTGATGATTACCCCGGTTAAAGCCCTCACCACTGGTCAGGCGCTCCATCTGCTGTCAACAGCCGCTGAACGGAGGCCTTGGCATGCCGTGGTTGCTGATGCACAAACATGCGCTCAGGCTACATCTCAAGCGTTTCCTGGACGGTGAACAGGTGTGGTCGCCTTTCGTCAGACGCGATTTTCCGCAGCTCGTTTCTTTAACAGAGCTGCAATCCTGGATCACACGTAGACCGAGAAAGGGCGCTTGGCACCTCGAGTGCCACCAAGCTCTCACCGCCTTCAGTTAGGCGGGCAGTGCGATCAGTAGTAGCTCCACTCTAGCGTTCTATAGAGGGTTAGTGGGAGAAAAGTGCGACGACGTTCTCGGGGAAACTCTAGGCGTCGAGGATAATCAGCTAAGCAGTCTGTTCAGGAGAACTTTCGGGCCGGGGCCCATGGATAATTTCCAAAGGTCCCTCGCCTGGCAGTGCTACCGAGGTGCGCTACCTGTTCGAGATAAACTCTACCGACACGGAAGTGCCGTCAACCGGGCCTGCCCGAGGTGCGCTCAGGACGACGAAACCGTTCTGCACGCACTCGTCCAGTGCCCGAGCATTGCTGACCTGTGGGTTTATATCGAACAGCATCAACTTTTTCAAGTTCCACTTGAAAAGGAAGATGAGAGTAGAGAGGGAAGTGCTGTCTCATAGCAAATTCGTTGAAAGATGGGTGACTGTTGGAAGAATGGCCAGTATAAACGGACCAATTCTGAAAATACACCTGTAGAAAAAAAAAGAAAAAAAAAAGGTAATGTAAAAGGAGAAAGGGCTCTATACCCCTTTCTTATTTTTCTGACCAGGCTCCCGTGGTTTTATGGGTTTTTCCACGTGTAACCTTTCCTTTTTTGAAGCGCCTGCCCCTTTGGGAGTTCTACTTATTTATTTATCTATTTATTTATCTATTTATTTATTATATCTTTCTCCGTTTTCTTCCTCTGTTTAGACGAACTTTCCTACCTTTTCGGACAAAACCTTTTGTAACTTTCGTCCTGTCTTTGTCCTTATATGTTTTTAATTGATATTAGCCCTTGTGGCCAATAAAACGAATTTATTATTATTATTATTATTATTATTATTATTATTATTATTATTATTTATAATAATAATAATAATATAGATTTAATCAAAAGATTAAATGTGGTACTTAAAATGTTTGTGGCACCAGAATTTGGTAGGGTAAAAACCAAAAACAAAATCAAGAGATTTGGTGAATAAAATTTGAAGTAAAGCAACAAAAGGTTATAGCAGTTCGTACGTTTCGTACAAACTTCATTTATTTCTGTAGTGAGAACACCACATAAGATGTGCAATGAAAATGTACTCCTCAGCTGCATAATGGAAGCTCATTTCAGAAAGTCATTTTGTAAATGTGTGCAAATACAAGAGTAGGAGATGAAGAAGATACCATCTTGAATGGGCTGATAATTAACAGTCTAGTGAACCAAACAGGAATTTAATTTCTATATATTCTATTTGTTCTTCTTTCTAGAAGGAGGGGTAAGATAGCAGTAATTTCAATTTAGAGGAAGGTAGGTTAGGTAGTAAGGGAAGGCAGGTTAGGGGTAAAACAAGCAAGAGAAAAAAGAGAGAAAAAAAGAAGGAAAAATATATATATAAATAGAAATAAAAATGAAAATGGAAGGACAAAAGTGGCTAGAGGAAATTTAAGGTAAGGGAATTTAGGTCAAGATATTGGAGAATTATTAAGAATATATCTATTCGTCTGTATATTTAGAATAATACAACAAACTAAAGTACTAAATTTAAAACCATAGAGAACATTAATAGTTAAGTTAGAATAAGACAAACATTTATAGTTAAATTAGAATGCGGACCTTTGTGATTTGACGGGCAACATTTTTTTATGTAGTGTTTTTGGTACCGAAACACTTTCAAACTTCGTATGCTTGTATATTTTGTGGTATAGAACAGATAATAAATTTTGTATTCGAAGTTATTTCATGTTAAAAATTGTCTTATTTCGATAATTTCAACTAATCACTGACGTCTATTCAGTTGGATACAGTAACTGCTGTGACGGTGTATATGGTATTAATCCCCGTTAGTTCTGACATTTCCGATTAACTAGACTGTTCGTAAACAAAGGGGAAAAAGCCATCAAAGTACTTGAATATTGCCTGCACTTGTTATTGGAGCTACCAGAATTATTAATGCACCTCCACCAAGTGCTTCATTTCCTAGAAATAGCAGCTAAATCTTCTTCAAATCAAACTCTAGTTTAGGGTTAGGGTTCGGGTTTTAGAGTTAGGGTTAGGGTTGAGGTTAGGGTTAGGGTTAGGGTTATGAGTGAGGTTATGGGAAAATATACACACACAGATACGCACAGCGTAATTTATTATATAAACAATATATGCGTATAAATTACGATTAAACCGGATGAAATATGTCACAGGGAATAACATTTTTATGACCGGCCAGCACTGACTGTATTCAGCTGAATAGACGTCAGTGATTGGTTGAAATTACAGAAATACGACAACTTTAATATGAAATAACTTGCGATGTACATTTTTTTGTTAAGAAGGCTAAGAGAAAAAGTTGTTTTGTATGACACATTCTACCAGTGTCCCAAGTTTGAAAGTGTTTCATTAAGAAAACAAGTGTTGCCTGTCAAATCACAAGGATCCTAGAATAAGATATACATTTATGTGGGGTAGTATAAGAGAGATATTATTTATAAGAAAACCATAAGAAGAGAAGATATCAATGGCCAAACCAAAGTGAAAGGGGGGGAAGAAGAAGGAAAAAAGGGAAGGAATAAAGTTAGAAAATCAGGACTAATCTAAGAGTATTAAAGTTATGGTTTCAGAAGAGACTTAGAATTAGCTAGAGAAAAGTAGGAATATTATCAATGGTTTGGGTAAAGTTAAAATGTATTCCAAAATTATACTTTAAAGCTATAACTTAAATAAAGTAGTTAATAGTCTGGGAAACGAAAGGGATTAAAATAATATATTATTAGCAAGATTTACTTTTTAGAATATTTAAAGGTGCGAGAGTAACAATGTACACATAGAGCCCTAAGGTCAGATCTATTGTTAATTAGATTAGGATTATCCTTAAGTTTAGAAATTTCATAGATTTCCATAGAGCACAGTCTACAGCCGTATCTACTATTTCTATAGGGTTGTTCCCTCCTGATGATTTCCCATTTAAGGTTAAAATCGATACCATTTTCCTTCAATTCCCAAAATTTATTAGATAATGATGTGCTATTGGCCTTTTGTTTAAGTCTAAACGAAGAAAATGATTGTATAATCGCTGTTTAAGATTGATTGTGCAACCAACATAAATGTAATTATTAGTTGCAGTAGTTACTGTACATTTATAGACCACGTTACGGGCTAAACAACGGCCAGATACCGGGCAGCGGGCCTTAATTCTACAATTGCAATCAAGGGGATTATTAGCTATATATATATATATATTATTATGTTGGTTGTTAATACAATTATCTAAATTGATTATATCAATATTGTTGGTTGTATTACTGGCTATGCAATCGATATTGTTTGAGCTAGGAAGATTTATCTCATCAACTATGTTAACAGTTGAAGTATCGTTATGTTCATTAACATGTACATGATTATTGGATGCATTGGTATTATTAATTGTCTGGTAGTTATTTGTATTGTTATCAATACTAAGATAATTTTTATTTTCAAGGGACCTAGCTAATTATATGTTCTTTTCAACTTATTAATGATAGATCCTATATTGGGGAGAGTAGAGTATGAGATACGGATTGTGTGTTGAGAAAAGATTTTATAATATCTATGGTTAGGGTCGAAATTTTTTTGTAAGATATCCATAAACCTCTTATAGATGTTAGTAGATACTGCATAGTTATAAGGGATGTTGAGCCATATAGAATTTTGTCTTTTAAATTTGTGATGTAATTGGGATTTGTGGTTATCGTAAGTATTTGGGGTTATATTATTGCTTCTACTATCATTTGTAGTTTTCTTATTGGAATCTATCTCGTTATGTAAAGTAATTTTCCTACTCGTATGGCCATTGTTATAGTTTCTTAACCTAGGTTTTTATTAGTGTTAATATGATTATGTAGACACTTATCAGGTGGTATTTCATTTTTATTCTTATTGTTTAAGCAGGATAGACTATTATTAGGTTTTTTTTCTTCTGTTTTCATTACTACCTAACCTACCTTCCTCTAAATTGAAATTACTGCTATCTTACCCCTCCTTCTAGAAAGAAGAACAAATAGAATATAGAGAAATTAAATTCCTGTTTGGTTCACTAGACTGTTAATTAACAGCCCAGTCAAGATTGTATTTTTTTCATCTCCTACTCTTGTATTTGCACACATTTACAAAATGACTTTCTGAAATGAGTTTCCATTATGCAGCTGAGGAGTACATTTTCATTGCACATCTTATGTGGTGTTCTCACTACATAAATAAATGAAGTTTGTACGAAACGTACGAACTGCTACAACCTAATATATTTTTGTTGCTTTTCTTCAAATATATATATATATATATATATATATATATATATATATATATTTATATAAACATAATTAAGGGATCAGCAAACATTTGCTTCACCACATACCGAAGTTCAGAAATAGCAGCTAAAAAAGCTGAGACTCCAACAGATAGCATTACCTCTAACTCACAAAGGCAAAAACAAGAAGAAAAAACAATGAAAACTAACCATTCGAAGTTAATCATAGACGCGTTTCTGGATTATGAGCGATAATACTCAATTTCCTTCATCAGTATGATATTCTAGTAGTAAATTCGACTATGCTAGCAAACTGTGCATGCATGAACGAGTGAACATCATGCATCGGCACAACCTGAAAGCACAACCGAACCCACATCGGCCAGCCAGTCCACTATTTCCTCCTCAAGAAATTACCATGTGCGTCACAAGCAATACCGCAGAAAATTTGCGGTTTACTATCAGGGAGTGAATAATTATTACAATTAAAAGGGTTTATCAATTTATTAATTTATTAATAAATCAACAATTAATAATTTTTACCAAGCCCAATTATTAATTGTTGATTTATTAATAAATTAATAAATTGATAAACCTTTACCCTTTTAATTGTAATAATTATTCACTCCCTGATAGTAAACCGCAAATTTTCTGCGGTATTGCTTGTGACGCACATGGTAATTTCTTGAGGAGGAAATAGTGGACTGGCTGGCCGATGTGGGTTCGGTTGTGCTTTCAGGTTGTGCTGATGCATGAATGTTCACTCGTTCATGCATGCACAGTTTGCTAGCATAGTCGAATTTACTACTAGAATATCATACCGATGAAGGAAATTGAGTATTATCGCTCATAATCCAGAAACGCGTCTATGATTAACTTCGAATGGTTAGTTTTCATTGTTTTTTCTTCTTGTTTTTGCCTTTGTGAGTTAGAGGTAATGCTATCTGTTGGAGTCTCAGCTTTTTTAGCTGCTATTTCTGAATTTCGGTATGTGGTGAAGCAAATGTTTGCTGATCCCTTAATTATGTTTATAAATGTATAAGAACTTTTAAATAAGTTCTCCACCGATAATGGTGTTTACATACCGAAGGGCTTGGTAAAAATTATTAATTGTTGATTTATTAATAAATTAATAAATTGATAAACCTTTACCCTTTTAATTGTAATAATATATATATATATATATATATATATATATATATATATATATATATATATATATATATATATGTGTGTGTGTGTGTGTGTGTGTGTGTGTGTGTGTATGTATATATATGTATGTATATATATATCTATATCTATCTATCTATCTATATATATATATATATATATATATATATATATATATATATTTATATATGACGTTGACCACTAACGTGGACATTCAATGTGCTAGAAATAGATCACATCTTGTGTCTAATAAGACCTAAATTGTTCTCAACATGAAATATAGCGTGATACCAAAACGTAAGCGGGCAAGACATTTAAAATCACCGAAAAGGAACATTATTAAACAGGTACCGGTTTCAAATTTAACAATCTTACCTAGCTGATTAACAATGCACAGCTGCATCCGATATGATTGCGGGAAGGTGAGTGAATCCCTACCATCTCCTAGCAACGGGACCAGTAGACCAGTCCTGGTTTCGGGCTATTTCTGCCACACGCTCCGTACTGGACTGAATATTCCTGTCGCGACTCCTTTCATTCTAGTTTTCCACATGCACTCTTTCAATACTACAACTGTGCATAAGAAACATGCCTCACTTTTCTCTGATAGTCCGGGTGGCGATGCAATCTTAATCATGCACTCTGCTAGAGATTTATTCTTTATTATAATATTACAATATCAATATATATAGAGGGGACAATACAGGATATTACAAACAAATAGTATTCAGGAGTTCGTTTAACATGATGATTTATATTAGATATGATTAAAATTTTACACTTAAAATTTTGCACTTTGGCCGTGAAGTCCACCGTACACCTTTACTACAGATGAATTAAGCAGGGTCATTCACACCCAACTTCCTTTCCACATCCTTCCATCTTTTCCCGTATACACTTTGCGACAGTCGTCTTTTCTCCAGCCCTATCTTGCTCTTCAGATGATATCTGAAGTAGTATAGCAAACCAGGGCCGGAGATGAATATTCCTGTCGCGACTCCTTTCATTCTAGTTTTCCACATGCACTCTTTCAATACTACAACTGTGCATAAGAAACATGCCTCACTTTTCTCTGATAGTCCGGGTGGCGATGCAGTCTTAATCATGCACTCAGCCTATAGAAGTACTCTTCCTAGATGCGACAGCACGTGTTCTGCATAAGCTATCAAGCCCGAAAGCTTCGGACACTGTACAAGGCCATACAGAACGGTTTCATCATCCTGCTCGCACCTTGTGCATGCCGGTGGCACAGACATCCCATGCCAAGACATTGTTTCAAGAACAGATTAAGCATTCCTATAGCACAGCCACGTCAGGGATTTCTGGTAGTTATCCAGGTACCCCGACCCGAAAGTTCTTTGGAACAGGTTGTCTAGCTGGCCCTCATCGAACCCCAAAGCTTCTTCTAGGACGTCAATCCCCTTGAACTCTACCAGCTTGCTATAGAGTATCGAGGTGGTACTCCCGCTGCCGGCCTTCCCCGTCTTGTAGATTAGCACGAGTACCCGTCGGCACACTTTTTGCCATTAAGTCAAGTTCCGTCTTTTTTATGAAATTGGGTTTAAATTCCTCCAAGGAGGCCGTCGCGGAAAGAATGTCTTCGCCAGAGGATTCCACAACTCGTCACCCCCAGGTAGAGCCAGAGGTGCCTCAGACTCAACGCATGTTTGCGCATCATCATCCACGGCATCCGTAACCCACTCTTTAGCGGTTTTTGGCAGCAGACAGAGCGCCTCACAAGCGGTTTTCCTCCCCTCCACAAAAATCAGAGCAAGGGACAACGGTCGGACGGTAGGTGATAACAAATGCAATATACACCTGCACCACTTCTTCCCTCCCTTTCAGGGATATTGCCCTTCCAGACCAGGTCCGGATTAGGGCCGCCACCCTGTCCGCCACCTCACTCCAATTCTTCTTCGCCTGGGAATCCGGTCCAAACCAGACTCCAAGCAACTTAACAGGGCCTTCCGTCCATTGTCACACGATACTGGACGGTATTGTCGTACCACTCCAGATGCCGAGCCGCAAGCCGATAGACTTGACCTTGTTAATTTTTGCCCCTTCCATCGCCTCGTATCCTTTGATTGCATCTTCTACACAAGGTAGCTGAACTGCAGATACGGTGATGGTGACATCATCTGCATATGCAGAAACAGACTAACCACATCCCAATTCATTGGGGATGCCCCGCCCCCGGAAGTCTCCAGCCTCCGCAGCAATGGCGCAAGTGCCAGTACGTACACAAGCGGAGACAGGGGCACCCCTGACAAACCGAGCGTTCGATTCTAAAAGGCACCGACAGGTAACCATTTATCTGAACTGTAGATTTAATGCCACCATAAATGACAGTGATCCAATCACGAAAGTCCGAACCCAGCCCAGCCGCCTCGAGGACTTCTGCCAGGTATTGGTGGTCTACATTATCAAAAGCTTTACTCTGGTCTAAATGGACCAGTGCCCCACCTTTACCGGATAACTTACCCATTCTGTCTAAGGTGTAGCGTACGAGATGGAGATTGTCCTGGATTGACCTGCCTAGGAGAGCTCATGTCTTCGCCCTCCCAAGTTTCTCGGCGACACGCGCCAACCTCTTAGCTAGCACTTTGGCCAAAATCTTTAACTCTAAATTAAGTAGAGTTATGGACCTAAAATTACTGATATGGTCTCCCTTGCTCGGGTCTTTTCTCATCAACGTCACCACTCCCCGACTCACAGAGCTGGGAATCCTTCCATTCTGTTACCAGTTTGCACAGACGCAGGCCAGCAAGTGCTCGAGAAAGTCTGGCATACTACAATAAAATTCATAGGGCAGACCATCCAGCCCCGGCGATTTGTCCCTGGCGCACTCAGCCAGTAACTCTTCAACCTCAGTAGCTGTAATCGACCCTTCACAGCATCCCACCTCCTGTGCCGAGAGTCGCGGCCCACCGGCGAGGAAGTCCCTTAGGGGCTGCCCATAGACCAGCCCGCTGCTCTTCTCGAACAACCGGGCGAAATTCTGGTGAAAAGCCTTTAGCAGCTTCTCCTGTCCTTCCATCGAACGTCCCTGTTCGTCTGTTAAAGACTTGATAGAGGCTTCTCTGCCTCTCCAACTCTTCACACGACGTACCCATCCGGCAACGTTAATACCTTCTCTCCCCACCGCATGAAGTTTAGCTCTGACTTTACACCCTTCGTGTTTGACTTTGAGATGACGGTAAAAAACCGCTTTCGCTGCCAACACTCTTGATGCAGAGCCAGATTTCATGGCCTCATCTAATTCCTTAATTAAAGTCCCTTCTATTCTAGTCTTATCCAGACTTAACTGTTTGCTAAATCTAATAGACGCAGAACGAATAGCTCGTTTGAGGACACACCACCACCTATTATTGATAATGGCGCCGATTAATGCCCTCTGTACTAACTCCATAACCTGGGCACGGAATGTTTTACAAGTCAAAATAGTTTCGTTCATCTTCCAGTACCATCGTCTCTACCTATGACACTTAACTGGGTACATCCTACACGTCACAGACTTGTGATCCGTGTAGGGGACACAACAAAAGCGTGGATAGCTAAACGTAGCCCTATTTCTGTGCCTAACGAATATACTATCTATATAACATCTGAGTGAACCGTTGTTATTAGACCACGACCACTCACTGTGGAACGAGCGGTTCATCCAGTCTATACCGATCTACTAGATTATCGCTCTCTAGTAGCCTTTTGAGACCAGGTATTCCGCTTCTATCGGTCGAGCCAACACTATCTACCCGTGCGTCGAGAATAGTGTTAAAGTTTCCTAGTACAACTAGAGTGTTTACCGTCACTAAGAAACTCTCCAGGTCCCGGTAAAAACCAGCCTGTCAACACTGTTTCGGTGCGTAGACAGCTACCAACCTGAAGAACTGTTTATTTACGTGTGTCACGTCCCAAAACACTAGCCTACCTTCTGCACGTCCAAGTTTTTTTTTAATAAGACCACCACGCCTCCATCCTTGCAATCCTGATGTGAGGCGGCATGTCATTACTAGCTTTATATACCTGAGCTTTTATAGTGCATTCGAGAGTGATGGGTTGTTGTTTTTTGTATGGGGAGCGAGGTCTGGAGGTGAGGCCTTCTTTTTTGGAATTTAACTGTTGTGAATTCCATTTCTTCCTTTGTGGTTTGTGGTATCTCTTGTCTTGTTTAATTTCTTCTGGAACTTTTGTTGTTTTTTCTGTTCATTTCCTTTCTCCTCTGCGTTTTTTTTTTGTTCTTGTTGGGGAGGGAGCTTCATTCTTCTTTTCTTTACATTCTGAACGGATGTGACCTTTTTCGCTGCACTTAAAACAGCGCGGGCTACGCCCCTCAAAGCCAACTCTTACACTCATCCCCCTATAAACACCCTATCGGGCAGCCCTTCGAGAGCTTCAGGGCTGGCTTGGACCACAATCTCAAGGGACTGCCCCTTCCAGTTCTCCGCCTCCTTTATTTGCGTTTGTAGAATTGTCATCCTTTCCTCAATGTCGTATGCGATGGCTGCCGCTATCCAAAATACGTCTAAAGCCGCCGGTATCTCTTTTACTTTAATTTTGGCAGTTCGTCTGTCCAAATAAGTTGGTAACAGAATTATTTCTTCGTTTCTCAACGTCATGGCTGACAGCTCTTTTGCAGTGTTTTCGTCTGCTAATTGCACCTCTACCGTGGCATTCCTTCTTCCACGGCCGACGTACTTTATTTTATTTCAAATTGGTGCTAAACATTTCTCTATTATCTCGCTTTTACACGACATAATTCTTTTTTCTTTTACACTGTACGTCTTGTATACCACAGTTTTTGCTGCTATATTTTGCAGTATCTCTTGAGGAGAGAGCAACTTTGTGTCGTTCCCCGTTTTCTTTACCAGATTTTTGTATTTAAACAGCTCGGCTATTGTTACGCCTAATGTCACCATGTTGCCGCCGACCGCAGCCGAAAAACTTCGTCTCTCCTTTTGCACTTGTTTTACAATTTCATTTTCATTCAACTTTTCCATTTCTGGAAAATCCACGCTTGACATCAAATCGTTATTATCAAACACAAATCCCTTCAAAAGGAATAAAATTAGACATAAAATATTTCTTTTCTCTAAAAATTTTGGACGAAAAAATAATTTTTTTCCAAAATAATATTTTAACAAAATAAATTTTACCCTGCAAAGGGTAAAAATCAAAATTTACAGTTCGTTAACAATATTCCACATTTTTTAAGGCGGCGAGCTGGCAGAAACGTTAGCACGCCGAGTGAAATGCTTAGTGGTATTTCGTCTGTCTCTACGTTCTGAGTTCAAATTCCGCCGAGGTCGACTTTGCCTTTCATCTTTTCGGGGTCGATAAATTAAGTACCTGTTGCATCGTGGCGTCGATCTAATCGACTGCGCCCCCTCCTCCAAAAATGTCGGGCCTTGTGCCTAGAGTAGAAAAGAATAGAAAAGAACATTCCAAATTTTCTGTCCCGCAGGGCGAAAATTACAGTCAACAGACTAACAACAGTTCAATCTTCACAAGTGCAATAACAATAACACATTAGATGTATAACAGTTTGAACTCACAAACGCATCAGCTAAAAAATCCAACACGAGTGTGGTGGGGGATGATATTAGCTCATTTCTGCACGCAATATGTATATTTCAAGCGATCACACAGTCACTGTATTTGAAATGTTCGAACTGTTCTTTCAGTTCGAGTTTGAATGTCTGCTCTCATACTTTTTGTGCTGGAAGGAGGAAGAGAACGAGAACTTTTCTTCTTCCTCTTCCTCCCCGCAACCGACCACTTCCCATCACTCACCTCAGTTGATGTGGATATTCCAACTTCCTCCCGTGCGTCGCTCTCCTTCTCCACCGGTTTCTCTACCGTATCCTGCTTTTCCTCCTCCTCGCCTGGGCTTTTCCCGTCTTGCATCTTCTGAACCGCTGCTTCCTGCTTATTATGTGTTTCAGGTTGCAGGGTTTGGAGGCATGCCTTCTTTATGTGGCCTTTCAGCCTGCATCCGAAGCATCTTGGGGTTCTGCCCTGGACGGAGACTCTCAACTTTGTCTCGTCCGGTAGAATAATGAATTCCGGGATCTCTTCTATATTCTGCACAGTTTTCTCTTGGAAGTCCAGTAAGGTAATTTCCTCCTTAATATTTGAACATGCGGCTGCCAGTAGCCACGTCTATTTTATCTCGGGAGAAAAACCCTCAATTGTAATGTTTGTGGTTCTTTTGCCGAGGTATGTCGGCAAAAGAACTATCTTCTTCGATTGCAAGGTGATCGCCGAATCTACCCTTGCGTCGATTTCAGACATAAATTGTACTTCCTCGGTACCAAATTTTCTTTTTATGAATGTCAATTTAAACAGTGCCTTTTCTATGTCTTTGATTGATGCTATCTCTATTTTCTTTGTTTTTAGAGACAGCGTCCTATATATCACTGTTCTTTTTCGATCTCCTGCATGACTTATTTGGGGGAGTTAACCTCACGTTATCTCTCTTTCTTTCTTTCTTTCTCACACACACACGCCAACATTACACACAAAACACATGTTGCCAAAAAGAAATACACGCTTTCTTTTTATAGTGAGCATGCCAGACAGAAAGTGTGGTGTGTATGTGAAGTTTGTTAGTGTGAGAGAGCAGCATGTGTGTGTGTGTAATGTTGCTGTGTGTGTGAGAGAGCAGCATGTGTGTGTGTGTGTAATGTTGCTGTGTGTGTGAGACAGGGAGAGAGAGAAAGAAAGAAAGAAAGAGAGATAACTGGCATGTGTGTAAGGGAGGGAGAGAGATAGAGAGGTAGAGCGCTCTCTCTGTATCTCTTTCGCTTACTTTCCCAACACTTTTTATGGAAACTGCCGAATTGATGTAAACAAACCCATGTGGTCTGATTTTCATGTTTCTAGGTATTGTACCGTAAATCGCCATTTACTTACGTAACATCCGTTTCCTTTTTTTTGTTCTGGAAGTCCATTCTTTCACTGCTTCCTCTTGTTCACATGTATCATCAATCTGTGTTTCCATCGCCTTTGGTGCCATACTGGGTGGAAGTACGGTTTCTACTAGTTGAGCTACTCGAATCTTTGCAAGGAGGGAAGAACACTCAGCTCTTATGTGGCCCATCTGGCCACAGTTAAAACACAAGGGGCTTTCTGTCCTCCACCATAACCCTCAACTTTTTTCACCCACCACAATGATGTCCACTATCGTGTCCAAGTCTTCTGTGGCAGCCTGGATGACCATTTCATTTCCAGGCCTTGTCCCATCCAGTTCCGTGCTGGTACTCTCACGACCTGGAGGATTGTTACTTTCTCCTCCAGGCTCAATACTATGGCTGCAATCAGCCAGGTAACATCTACCTCTGGTGGTATCTCCTCCACCCTCACCCTGGAAGCCCGTCTTTCAAGGTAATAAGGTAGGAGGATTATATTCTCTGTTGCTAACGAGGCCACGGAGTGTTGCCTGGCTTTTTCTTCGGTGGGAAATCCCACTTCCGCTGTTGCGAATTTGATCCCCTTGGCTAGGTATGTTATATCTGACCAGATGGGAGCCAAACACTTCTTGATTTCTCTTCTTTCAGCCGCGTTGATAGCATTTTCCTTTCTGTTTAAACTTTTGAATGTTACCGTATTCCTGGTTACACTTTGAGCCACTTCACCGGGAGAGGACAATATTATTTCCTCTCCTCCCTATACAACATGCTTTCGTATTTCTTTAATTCGTTCGTTACCACTTCCAAATTTTTCCTTTCTAAACCGACCGCAACCGCAAAACTCTTCTTTTCACTCGCTGCTTTTCTCTTCCTCAGTTCCTCCTCCATGTTGTTCACACATTGTAGGAACTCGTTCTCCAGCGAAACCATGTCGGAAGAGCCAATCTCCTCGAAGTTGGTCAACATGATAAATATCAAACGTTTCCTTCAGGCAAGGGGGACGACAATTCCGCTCGTGCGAGAGAAACAAGTTGTTTTAAAACACAACAAATTTAACAAACGCAACAACGTGAGACAACAAGCAATTAAGCTTACCAACCTTGGAACTTTGAAACACCACGTCCGAATTCAAAAAAGGAGAAATTTCGAACTGATTTTATAATGACCAAAAAGGTCTGACATAGAGGGGACAGCACAAGGACAGACAAACATATATGTGGGAAACAAAGACAAATGACAAATGAAAAGAAATTACATGAAAGGATGGAACGGCGGCCATTCGAAACCCCCACATTCCGAACGACCCCGTTGTGTCATTTTTTACACAATTATTATTTTACTCATTAAAAACAATTTTTATATTACTCTTTTATACAAGTCATTTATACTTACAATTTCACTTAAATCCATCCCAGTTGTATCCATTTGTTTAACAATTGCCATAATATTTCTTTTAAATTTGGTCTCATACTTCTCATATAGTCTATTATGTAGTTCCTCACCTATAATCGAACCTGTCACTCCGAGGAATTGGTCAAACAACTCCACCTCTACAATGTCCTTTGCATTGTCTAACTCCATCATCTGTTTATTACTCTTGTAATACAACAAAAGGTACTTCTTTTTTTGAGGTGGCAACTGGGAGTTTTGGTTCTGGCATGATTTTATGTTTGTGTAGGGGTCGGTGTTTGGGGGAGTAGGGCGAGGGAGAACAACGACAACAATCCCATCGCGCGCAAGAAACAAGGTGTTCAAACACAGGTAAAACAAGAAGCTACAAAGCCTACCAACCTTAAATAACTACGTCCGAATCCAAAAAAGGAGAAATATCGAATTGATTTTAATTGACCACAAGGGTCGCACACAGAAGGGACATACAAGGGGTCGGATGATTCGTTCTGAATGATAATGAACATTAAATTTTTTTTTAAATTAAGGAAGACGATAACACCGAATAACTATGATGAAGTGATGGGCGTAGGTGATCCCACGTTCCACCACTGAAAGTTTAAATAAACCTTCTGTCCTCTCTTAAGAAGCTATATAAACTGTCAACAAGTACGCTACTTTCATCCATCTTTTCTCATATATACTTAGTGGCAGGCGAATCCTCCCCAGCCTTATTTTTCTTTTGAGATGAAAATAAAAAAACTTTACCAGCCCTCGACTGGCGATGAAGTTGCCTGTCACTACCTCTTTCATGCGAGACTTCCACACAACCTCTTTCGCAATCGCTACTACGGCGAAAAAACAGACCTTCCCTTCCCTTTTCAGAGAGGGCGGTGTAATAATCTTTATAATTGACTCGGAAGACAGCTGTACTCTTCCTAAACGTGACAGCAGGTGTTCGACATAAACCCACAACTCCGAGAGTTTCGAACATTTAACAATAGCGTACAGAACACTTTCACTGCTCTGACCGCATCTTGAGCAAGTGGGTAGCATTGCCTAGCGAGTTTATCTCGAACTGGTAAGGCTCCTCAGAAACACTGCCAAGCCAGAGACCTTTGGAAGTTGTCCAAAGGCCCCCGCCCTGAATGTTCTTCGGAACAAAGCAGCAAGCTGACCTTCAACGAAGCCCATAGTTTCCCCGAAATCATCGTCATACTTGGCCTCTACGAACATTCTATAGAATGACGTGGTGGAACCCTCGCCACCGGCATTACCTCTCCAGCAAGGAACCTACCACGCTCCCAACTTAGGTCTACGCTTGATCCACGGTTCCAATTCATCGAAACTAGTAAATCGAGGAAGAATCAGTTTGACGAACGGAGACCACACCCGTTCAGCATCCAGGTAGAGCCAAAGATGCCTCAGCCTCAGCCTCAGCCTCAGTGCATCATTAGCCACGGTATCAGTAGCCCACCCATTAGTGGCTGTTGGCAGCAGATAGACCATCTTACAAGTGGACCCCTGCCCTTCCACAAAAAGCGAAAGAGCAATCGTTCCATCTTGCTTAGCCACGAATCGGGACAAGGCAATACGGTCAGGCGGAAAGTAATCACAGATGCGATGAATAAATTTGCGACCTCCACCCTCCCTTTTAGGGGTAGCTGCTGCTCAGACATGATCAGCGTTAGGTGGGCCACCCTGCTCGTAACCTGCTCCAGTTCTTCTTTATCTGGAGGTCTGGACCGAATCAAACCCCTAGCATTTTAACCGGACCGTCCGTCTAACGTCGCACGACGCTGTTGGGCGGTATCGACTTTCCCCCCACCCCCACCCCAGGTACCGAGTTGAAAGCCGACTGACTTATCACTTTTAATTTTTACTCCTTAATGGCCTCGCCGACCCTCTGTAGGTGTTTCAACTCGAACACGATGGTGGTGATGTCCTCCACATACGCCGTAACCGACTCTCCATAACCTAGATCACGCGGCACGTCCCTCATACCCTCCTACTTCCGCAGTAATGGCTCCAGAGCCAGCTCATACAAACGTACTGAAGCCTTCATGCAGAACGGTTTCGAGAAGAATCGAACGATCGAATCGATGTTGCTATATAAAGCAATGATCCACCCACTGAAAACCGGGCCAAGTCCGACCGCCGCGAGGACCGACACCAGATACCGACAGTCAACCCTGTCAAAAGCTTTAGACTGGTCTAAATGGACCAAAGCCCAACCCTTGCCAGGAATCATATTATCCCTCTCTAAGGTATAGTGTATAAGGTGGATATTATCCTGTATGTACCTGCTAGAAATGGCGCAAGTTTGCGCCTCCTCGACGAGTCCACCCACGACACGCGCCAACCTTTTTGCCAGTACCTTAGCTAAAATTTTCAACTCTACGTTAAGCAGAGTGATGGGCCGAAAATTATCTATTATATCCCCGTTGTCTGGATACTTTCTTTGCAGCACCACAACCCCTACCCCTCCGGCTCACAGATCTAGGTATAAACCTACTCTGCTGGCAGTTGGTGTAGACGCATGTTAGTAGGTGCCCAAACAAGTCTGGTATACCATAATATAGCACGTAAGGAAGACCATCCAGTTCCGGCCGCTTGTCTCCACTGCAGTCCGACAAAGCCTCCTCCACCTCCGCAGCTGTGATTGGTCCTTCACAGCATTCTGCTTCCCGCCCCGAGAGACGTAGCAAACCGGTGAGGAAGTCCGCGAGGTCCTTCCTACGCTCCGGGCCACCGCCCCTCCCGAGCAGCTGGGCAAAATGCTCGTGAAAAACCTTGCTTGTCTCCTCGGCTTTGTTTGCCGTATGCTCATGTTGATCCATCAAAGATCTTATTGTGACATCATTGCAACGTTGGGTCTCTACCACATTGGCCTATAGGGCGACGTTGACTCCCTCTCGTGCCATTGCACGAAGATCAGCTCTGATAATGCATTTCTCGTGTTTATCCTCGAGGTGTTGGCTGAGTTCCAATCTCGCGGCCAAAACTTGGGACGCACTGCCAGTCCTCAATGCCTCTTCTAGAGCCTTAACTAGGTCCCTTTCTAATCTATTCTTCTTCTCCCTTACTAGCTCCGTACTGAACCTAACAGACCCAAACTTGATGCCTCTTTTGAGGGCACACCACCATTTGTTGTTAATAATGTATCCGGTTAGTGCCCTCATTACTAATTACCTAACCAGACTCCTGTATTCCTCACAAGTCAAAAGAGATTTGTTAAGTTTCCAGTAGCTGGGTCCCTGCCTACATAGCCTAAGTCAAGCCTACATAGCCTAAGTCAAGCCTACATGTCACAAATTTCTGATCAGTGTAGCTGATCTACTGGAATTGTGGACAACTAACTATGTCTTTATCTTTACATCCAACTACAATCTTATCTAAGTAAGATCTAGAAGACTCATATTGTTAGCTCATGTCCACACTGGAACATCCAGGAATTCTTGTCTGTATTGAGCTGCCAGCTGAAAGCGACTGAGCAGATCGCTGATATATGAGTTTCCACTCCTATCTGGATTCGAGCCAACACAATCTACGCGTGCATCGCAGGTTGTGTTAAAGTTTAACTTAGTTCAAATTTTGATCCGTAACACCTTTTTATTGGTTTAAAATTTAAAACCCGTCTAATCAAGTTAATCTGAATTTACATTTAAATTTCAACAACTTTAACTCCCAACAACACTAAAGTGTATGCCGTTCCTAGAAGGCTCTCTAGGCTTCGAAAACGTTTGACTATCCAGCTCTATAGGAAGCATAGACAGCCACCAATCTGAAGGTTTTACCCCTGTTGTGCATCACATCCAGGACCACTAGCCTGGACTCTGGGTCAACAAAGCTTGTTCTTAACTGTAGGTTCAAATCCTTCCTGAGTAGGACCACGACAACTCCCTCACTCCTGGCTGGCACGGAGAAAGCCGTTTAAGAGGGATGAGAAAGCCTGCAGTTCACTCAGTCTGGTTCCTGCATGTCTGCCTTTTCGTTTTTTTTTTTTTTGTGGAGACATGGATGGGAACCATGTTAGAGGTGGTAGGGAGAGACAAGGTGTCTGCGGGAGCAGAGTAGACATCAGTAACTATAGGGGTAGGGTGAGAAATGGTGTCTGCGGGGGTATGGTGGGAATTAGGGTCTATAGGGGAATGGTGGTGACTGTTTCTGTAGGTGCAGGCTGGCGCTTCTTTTTTCATTTTTTCCCAACAATAGTTCACTCGTCGTCTTTATTTGATTTTCTTTCTTCTTCATTGTATTCATCTCCTCCTGGGTCTTGCTGCCGTTTGTGATGCCTCAGAGTTGAGAGCCGCT
This sequence comes from Octopus bimaculoides, assembly GCF_046866305.1. NCBI lineage: Eukaryota > Metazoa > Mollusca > Cephalopoda > Octopoda > Octopodidae > Octopus > Octopus bimaculoides. The sequence continues at coordinate 78,408,810 of NC_142935.1, forward strand.
GCTTTCACCGCTGGAGGTGCGACTCCTTTCCCTACTCTTAGGTTCTCTTGTGGTTTAGGTGGAGAACACTCTGCTCTTATGTGGCCCTTCTGAACACGTTTAAAACAACAAAGTCTTCTACTCTCCTCAATAACTCTTAGCCTGGTAAGATGTTGACAATCTTCTCGAGAACGGCAGGGGCAGGCTGAATTGGCATCTCTAATCCTTGCCTCTGCCAGTTCTGCTGTTTGATTTTGGTTGCTTGGAGGATCGTTATTTTTCCTCCAAGCCTATGATGATTGTCGCCACCTGGCAGATAACATCGACCTTTGATATAATCTCTCTCGCCTTAACCTTGAAAGTACGTCCACCCAGGTATGTGGCTAAGAGGACCACTTCGTTGGTTTTCGGCAGGGTCGTAGAGAGTGTTGCCTGAGAATATTATCGGATGAGAACAGCACCTCCAACGTCGAAAAACGTTTGCCCCTGGTAAGATATACAATATCTTGCCAGATGGGCCTCAGACACTTTTCCACTTGTTCTTTCGTCACCATGTCGAGCCTTTTGTTTTTCATATAGATGGTTTTAAAAGTCACCGTTTTACGGGAGGTTGTATGGGACAATTCGCCCGGAAGCATCAGTTTAATTTTGTGCCTCTCCTTACATAGAAGACACTTGAATTTATCAAGTTGGTTCCTTTCGATGCACATTTTTCCTCTTGTGACATTAGTCACCGTTGCAAAATTGTCTGTTTTTTTGGCTTTGGTCGTACTGTCGTTTTTTTTTTTGTATTATTTTGTCCAATATTTTGACACTGTTAATTCCTCCTCGGAGAATTCGACATCATTTGAACTCCCGTCCGATAATATCATCGTTCTGTTAATTTTTTTAAACAAAACACAATAAAATATTTTCCCCCTTCAAACAAGTGTAAAAACGTCAATATGTCTGCAACAATGCAGAATTAACAAAGTGTTTTAACAACACAGTAACAAAAACAGTTCAACAATAATTCAACAATAATTACAACAAACTACTTTACCTTAAAAACAAACCAAACTCGAAAACGGAGAAATTTCGAATTGATTTTAATTGACCACAATTGTCTCACACAGGAGGGAATATAAGGAGTATATCCATTCCTGAATATACTAATCATCAAAAGAGATAAAAACATTGAAACAGATATTCACTACAAACAAACAAATTCTAAATAATACTTACTGTTCTCCTCATGCCATCCCAATCACACGAAGAATAATATCCTCTTTAATCTAGCAAGAAAAATCTGCACAATTGTCTCAAACCCTGAAACCCGCAATAAAATACTCCAGGAACTAAAACGTACTACAAAAAGACAATATCCATTACTGTTGGTAGACAACGGAATAGAACTTGCCGAAGCAACAAATATCGAAGAAAAACGAAAAACTCTCCAGATACATCCAATAATTTACCCTTTATTACAACACACAACCCAAGAAATACATAGGTTTACAATATTGTTCACCAGAACATCCCACTACTACAACATCACCCAAGAATGAAACAAGCATTCGAAAGTACACAAAATAATCAAAAGTAAAAAAGACAATCAAAGTCCCTCAAAAAATCCTCACAAGTGTTAAATTATCTTCCACAATTCCTACACCGACAGTCAAAACGTGTGGCCGCCCCAATTGCAGGACTTGCATCAACCTTATTGAAACCACAACATACAAATTCAAATCAGGACAGACTTTAAGAGTAAAAAAATCAAATTACATGTCCTTCAAGTAATTTAATATGCGCTGTCAAATGTCAAAGATCTAATGAAGATTACGTAGGTCAAACAAAGCTTACTCTAAGAAATCGACTAACCATTCACTGACAACAAATACGAGACACCAGTACTAGACAGATTCCACTGAGTGGACACACAAACATATATGTGCAAACAATAAGTCCTCCAAATTCCAGATCTTCCCACTCTACCTATGTTCAGCGAATACCGCAGATGAAGCACGGATAAACAAAGAAAATACTTTCATACAAAAGTATAAACCAAGACTTAACAAACTTCAACAGAGTACATACACAAATAAGTATTCACACACAAAACTCATACTGTCACTTATTATGAGGAACCTGCACAACTAACAGCCTAAACTTTAGCTACTGGACTACATACAAACAAGTTCTCACTCTCTCCTCTGACAGATTAAATATGGAATGCCTTAACTATAACTTACAATGTTCACTCAACTGTGTCAGCCTTCTTTTTAGGCACAAAATACACTTTCATGTGACACTAACCAACGGACACAGCAGGAAACGTACAAAAGGTTATAAACTTACTCATGTGTTCATTCTCTACAAACACTTGACAGAAAACAGTCAGGGTATTGATTCCTTGGGCATGTTCAGTCAACCGTGTCAGCCTTAACTTACCACGCCGAATATTGTCACTTGATACTAACAAAAATTTCTCAGACTAGTCATGTGACTATCCTCTACCAGTCAAATCCTATTCAAAGCAGATACTAATTTGAGCCACGAACTCTCTATAAAGATGGGGCAAGCTTCAGACACTAGTCAGAAGCAAGTTCTATTTGAACTTTTTGAAAATCAGTGTAAACTGTGAAACCGGTTAAATCTTTAATATATTAATGAAAAATATTTTAACTATTCTCAGTGCATTTTCAACTTCTATTTTTCATATATATATATATATACATATATAGGTGTAATTATAAAAGTGTATCTTACTACCGAAAATGTTTTAACACAAAACTTAGCAACTGAAACGGGCTTAAAACAAAATTTTACCATGAAAGATTATATTCATTTTATTATTGTTGTTGTTGTTGTTATATACATACACACACAGACATATATATATATATATATATATATATATATATATATATATATATATATATATATATATATATATATATATATATATATATATATATATATATATATATATATATATATATATATATATACATACACACACACATACACACACACACACACACATATAAGTAATGGTTATCGCCACTTAAACATAGTTGTTCAGCAGGCTTGTTCAATGCAACCTGCACTCGATATATGTTGTAAGCAGAAGAGTGAACATCTAACATCTTCCAACCACGAGACCACTAGACAGTACGGTTTCAAGATCTTTATGCTCATCCTCGGTGGTGGATACTCGTCTGCTAGCGGTGGCAGTTGTTCCCTCCAACTAGCAATATATAGAATAACCACTGGAGAAGGCGTCCTCTTGAGCTTAAAACTGTAGTAATATTGGTTCTTAAACCATGTTTAAGTGGTGATAACCATTACTTCTCAGTATAATTACTGCTTTCATCTCTTATAGAGATTCTGTAACTAGCTAATTTGCTTGTTTTATATATATATATATATATAAAACTAGCTAATTTGCTTGTTTTATATATATATATATATATATATATATATATATATATATATATATATATATATATATATATATATATATATATATATATATACACTTTGATTTAAAGCTACATTTTTTATATAAACAATTGACTGAAAAGTGATGAGCTAGCCCAGGCCGGAATCGAACCCACATATCAACCCATGCGGGTTTGTTTACATATATTATATATAGTATTGGACAGTTAAAGTATACATTCATAAAATTTGGCTGAAATTGATGGGTGAGCGTTTGGCCCAATCGGATGCGCATGGAACTGTGTTAGCCTTGATATGTGGGTTCGAGTCTGGCTTCTGTTAGCTCATCATTTTTCAGTCAATTATCTATATTAAAAATGTCGCTTTAAATCAGTGTGTATATATATATACATATTATCAAGGAGCCTTGTCTCATTTTCTGAAAGAAAATAGGTGGAAGTTTTTAATTTTCGTTTTATTTATGAAAGAAAAAGAAATTCTGTCACATTTTTCTCGCGGCTAAGGAAGTTAATTCATATTTAGCTTTGACAGGTCTCGCTGACATTTTTATATGTTGTTACCACTTTTAATTAACTTTTCAACTTTATAATTTAACATCAAGTCTGCTTATTATCTTTAAATTGTTAAGCTATTATGCACTTCCCTGAAGATGGTTAGTTTGATCTATGATCTTAATCGAGAGTGGGATTGTTCATTCTGACCAAAATAATTGTTTATGTAAGAAAGAACAAGATATATGTCTTATAATAAAACCAACAGATGACCAGTCATTGCTGGACACTTGCAAGTATAGTGTCTTGCAGATAAACTGAGACCAATTTTAATCAGTTGACTTAGTGGGTTTAATATTTCATTTTTAACAAAGCCTTGCTTGCCTGAAAATCTAATCCGCCTCTTTATTTTTGAGGTAAATAGCGAACTGACTCGACAATAGAATCGTTCTGCCATTGTTGTTTTGGCGCGTTCCAGGTACACTGCCAATAAAATTGTTATGCTGACGAAACTTCCAAAAGCAACAGTTTATCGTGTGTATAAACAATTTAAAGGAGAGGGAAAGATTGATAGAAAAGAACATAAGACTCGAAGCGATTCCAAGAGCAATCCAAAGTTTCTCGCCGGCCTCAAACGCTCGATTGAAACTAACCTATCCACATCCATGACAACTCTCGCAAAGAAACGCAATGTATCCCTGTCCAAAACTGTGAACAGGAACCTTGGCATGACTAACTGTGTTCGACGACCCCGTCACTCCCTAACAGCCAAGGCCAAAGCAATCAGAGCCGAGAGATGCCCGAAGTTTCTGCCATTCATCAATCATCAAGGCACAAGAAAAACTCTCGTGTTTATGGACGAGACGTTCACAGTGAACGCTGAGGTGAATCGCAGAAATTCTCGAGTGATTGCATACAACCCTTCTGATATCCCCCTGTGTTTGAGACTAAGAATCCTGCCTCTGTGATGGTATTTGGAGCTGTGGCGAGCGATGGAAGTGTCATAGATCCACACTTCATTGAGTCTGGTTTGACGATCGGCACAAAGAAGTATCTACACATCCTGAAAAGTTCTCTGTTACCTTGGATGGAGCAGAAGTTTTGGCTTGACAATGTGATACTTATCCAGGATTCTCGATTACTTTTTACGCGGCGTACTTAAAGCAAGGACCACACTTGAATGTCAACAGCTTGACATGCAAAATTAAGGAGGAGGTTGCGACAGCTGCAAAAAAATTTCGTTTTCGTGTGGAGACAGTAATTGCCCAAAAGGGTGGCAATATTGAGTGATAAATGCTTTTGTTGTCATAAATGTTACATTAAAAGTGTGTGTGTGTGTGTGTGTGTGTGTGTGTGTGTGTGTGTGTGTGTGTGTGTGTGTGTGTGCGTGTGTGGGTGTGGGTGTGGGTGTGCGGGTGGGTGTGTTTGTGTAAACAGAACTGATTGTGAGGGATTATTAATCTGGGCAAAATACCTCTTGAGTTCTCTGTTGGCACATAAGTTCTCTGTTGGCATATAAGTTCTCTGTTGGCACATAAGTTCTCTGTTGGCACATAAGTTCTCTGTTTAGATTAATGAAAAACTCCAGCTAATCTTGTGGCAGAGTCAAGGTTGTGTGTCATTACAATTCCATATTGCAAATCCGTGGCTGGGCTCCAGACAAATTGGTTTTTACACATATTGATATATAAGAAACCAGTTTAAAATAATGGCCATTACATATTTTTCCTTTACTGGAGCAAACTTAGCAAGATATTTTCCAGCCATTGCGCTGAAATTTGATATGGGCTTTTTATTAGTGATAGTTATGTTGTAGAGGTTAGGAATGTTCTTATTAGCCAGACTGAGAGATCCTGTTACAAATGGGATGATGTCAAGTTAAAGTTGTTGAAATTTAAATGCAAATTCAGATTAACTTGATTAGACGGGTTTTAAATTTTAAACCAATAAAAAGGTGTTACGGATCAAAATTTGAACTAAGTTAAAATTTCTAAATTTAGCGTTAAAGCAAACTAAAATATAAAAGATTTGAATTAAATTTGCGGAATAATGTGTTATACAGAACAATAATAATGAAGGTAACAACATCGACATCAATAACATCAATATAAATTACATTAATAAAATAACAATAAAATAATATTACAAAGTAATAAAAATAATAATAATAACCACACGGTAATAATAGAACAGTAATAGAACAGTAAGGGTCATGCTAATACTGGAATGAAAACAAAAGAATTAAAGGATTAAAAAGATTAAAATCTTAAAAGAATAAAATAAAACAAAATAAAATTTTTAAACAATTTAAACCCATGGAAATACACTGAACCTCAAAAGAAACGCGATTTTTTCAAATGTCATTTTTATATGGTAAATTCTGAAAATTTAGTATAACTAAAACATCACCCAAGAATGAAACAAGCATTCGAAAGTACACAAAATAATCAAAAGTAAAAGACAATCAAAGTCCCTCAAAAAAATCCTCACAAGTTTTAAATTACCTACCACAATTCCTACACCGACAGTCAAAAAGTGTGGCCGCCCCAATTGCAGGACCTGCATCAACCTTATTGAAAACACAACATACAAATTCAAATCAGGACAGACTTTTAACGTAAAAATCACGTTACATGTTCTTCAAGTAATTTAATATGCGCTATCAAATGTCAAAGATCTAATGAAGATTACGTAGGTCACCAGACAGATTAAATAGTGCCTTGATTATAACTTGAGTGCCTTGATTATAACTTACAATGTTCACTCAACTGTGTCAACCTTCTTTTTAGGCGTAAAATATACTGTCACATGATGCTAACGCACGGACGTAGCGGGAAAAGTACAAAAGGTTATAAACTTAATCATGTGTTCATTCTCTACAAACATTTGACAGAAAACATTCAGAATATTGATTCCTTGGACATGTTCAACCTTAGCTTACGACGCCGTAGCGGGGAACCTACAAACATTTCTACGACCAGTTATGTGACTATCCTTTACCAATCAAATCCTATTCAAAGCATATAGCTGCAACAAAAGCCATGTCTTTTTATTTGAACTTTTTGAAAACCAGTGTAAACTGTGAAACCGGTTAATGCTTTAAATATATTAATGAAACATTTATCAACTATTCCCAGTGCATTTTCAACTTCTATCCTTCCTAAATTTCCACCCGTGTGGAATAAATAACTTGTTTTCTATGTGTGTGTGTGTGTGTGTGTGTGTGTGTGTGTGTGTGTGTGTGTGTGTGTGTGTGTGTGTGTGTGTGTGTGTGTGTGTGTGTGTGTGTGTGGCGTGTTAGGTGTTGTGTACAGAAATTGAGAAAAAGCGTCGTCAGAATTTGGAAAAAAACTTTTTATTTCTTCGATATTATTAGCGTTTTCGTTCGTTTCTCGAATTTGTAAAATAGAATTTTGTTTTAATGTATAAACAGCTTGTTCATTTATATAAAACATGAGTTTTGGGGGAGTTTTGTTTAGAAAAAGAGAATATTGTTTTTTTTTTGTTTGTTTTTTCATGAGTTTCCATGACAATGGAGATAGATAGATAGACAGATAGAAAGATAGATAGATAGATAGATAGATAGATAGATAGATAGATAGATAGATAGATAGACAGATAGATAGATAGATAGATAGATAAGGGGGATCCCCCTTCCTATTCACCATTCATTTATTTATTTAGTATTTACCATTGTATTGGAATGGGTTTAAGGATGGTGACCTCTTCCCTTCCCACTTTTCCCTTTCCTTCTTTTTTCTCCTCTTTCTTTCTTTTTCCCTCTTTCTTTCTTTTTCTCCTCTTTGAGTTATATTTAGAATACAAAATGCATTGTCTCTCCTTTTCTTTCAAACATTCAATGTTAGAAAGAATTTTTTGATGAAATGTAGTTCTGTATGAGAAACCATTAGTATAGGAGGCAGAAGAACTGGGCCTCCTACTTAGATTGACATATGACGATGTATATCTAGATAAACACGACCTTAGAAGTTTCTGTCCTAGTAGACGTTTAAGAGGTAGACCACCCACAATTACTTCTATGGCTAGGAAGACCCCTATAGAGAGATGGAGCGGATGGACCAGAGCCATACGGACCCCCGCTAATGTTCATCTGGTATACACACACACACAAACACACACAGACACACACACACACACACACACACACACACACACACACACACACACACACACACACACACACACACACACACACACATATATATATATATATATATATATATATATATATATATGTAAATATAATATGTGACAATTATTCGGTAGCCATGATAAAACTCCAAGTTTCGGATGTCGGGACGGAAACCCGCACCGGTATCTCTTCCTTTCTGTGGAAGAGCGTAGGCTCGAAGCGTTAAAGACTTCTTCAATTCCCGTGCATTAAACTAATACATTTGTTTGTTGTCTACACCACCTGTCTTCGTCTTTTGTTGTTTTTTTTTTAATTCTCCCCATGTATTACACGCTCACGTGGTCGCATCAGTTGATCCTGTCTCCTCTCATTACCCAACGAACTTTGCTTTCTGTGTTCCTTTCTGTGGAAGAGCGTAGGCTCGAAACGTTAAAGACTTTTTCACTTCCCGAGCATCTGTTTGTTGTCTACACCACAAGTCTTCATGTATTTCTTTTTTGGGAATTCTCCCCCTATATATATATGTATATGTATAGGGGAGAATTGTTTTTTTTTTGTGAATTGTCCCCGCCAAAAAATGCCATGAAAATCATTTTCATAGCATTTTTTGATGGACCGATAGCTGAAGGGATGCCGGTGCAGGTTTCCACCCCGATATCCAAAACTCAGAGTTTTATTATCATGGCTACTGAATAATTGTCACATATTATATTTATAGATAAATTCCTCTATTTACATAATATCGTGGTCTCTTTCATTCTTTTGTTGTCTTACCATATATATATATATATATATATATATATATATATATATATATATATATATATATATATATATACAATGCTAGAACATCTCAATGCTACACATATATACACCTGAATATTTGTAGAGATGAGCCACATTTGGAATAAAAAATGCAAATTCTCCGCTTTACCTTCAAACATTCAATTTTGGAGAGAATCCTTGATGAAAAGTGTGTGTGTGTGTGTGTGTGTGTGTGCGCGTGCGTGCGTGCGTGCGTGCGTGCGTGCGTGTGTTTGGGAACATGTCCATGTTTATACTGTGTAACTTCCATATTTTGCATTGAAAAACAAAATCACACTTCTTTCAATCTCATGTTTTTGCATTATAGAACATTAGTATAACACTTACAAACTAGAAAAACACATAAAGCTCAGAATATCTCAATGCCATACATATACACCTGAATATTTACAGAGATGAGCATTATGTTTCCGATATTTGAGTTACATTGAGAATACAAAATGTACTGTCACCGCTTTTTTTTCAAACCTTCAATTTTGGAAAGAATTTTTTGATGAGATGTAGTTCCATTGCTTTTCCGTATTATGGATCGTCCCGTGCACATTTGCAAAATGAAAAATCTTGAATTTTCCATCGCTGCATATTTCCAGATGCTTATTCAATGGAATCTTGCGTAATTCCTCTTGTCGGATATGTTGCCTGTGGATTCTTGCACGTTGGCAGAGGGAATTATTTGTTTCGCCAATGTAATTTTCTTTGCAGTTTGGGCAGGTAATACAGTATATGAGGTTTTGCGTTTTGCAGTTCATATCTGCATTATTTTGAAAAGGGATCCGCCCTTGAATTTTATGTGGGAACTACTTTCTAAGTATTTAAATTTTTTGTTGTTGTTGCATGTTCCACATCTTCTATCTCCACATTCTTTTACTAAGAATTCTGATTCATAAATGAATATATATACATGTGTGTGTGCGCATGTGTGCGTGCGCATGTGTGTGTGCACATGCGTGTGTGTATGTGTGATGTGTATGTGTGTGTGCGTGTGTGTGTGTGTGTGTGTGTGTGTGTGTGTGTGTGTGTGTGTGTTGCATGCATGGAAGAAGAATGCTGGCAAGACATGCGACATGAAGGAAGCAATAGAGCTGTAAGATGAAATACAATTATGTTAAAATAACGTGCATTTATAAAGCAATAAAAAATTAATGCCTAAATACTGTTAGTAAACTTTAATCTGAATATGATAGAATATAATACGAAACGTGCATTAGATATAAATTCTTTGATGACGCAAAAACAATTAAGTTCAGAATATAAACAATATTTTCATGCTTGTATTCTGTGGCTATCTGGGTTTTTTTCCCATCATTCTAACTTCTTGGGACAGTCTGTAGCACCATTGATGCGTAATTTTGTCTCCTGTTTGTCTGATTTTCAATGAACTGTGAATCTTCCTTCATCGTACTCTTCAATTTCTACGTTATTTTCCTGAGAAGAGGTTCGTTGTCGTTTACAACATATTGTTCCACCTCACCAGTTTTAGTTTTTATTTTAGTTTTCTTTTTTCTGCGATTTATTTTGTCTTTTTTTTCTATCGTATTTCAACCCAGTGTTTGGGAATTTTCTTCCTCATCGCGTGATACTGCGAGTTAATATTGTTGGACAACGAGTTGTTCGCTCATCTTTGGGGCCTTAAGTTATTTCTTTTCTTATTCCTTGAGTTTTGACTTGTGATGCTTGCTCTAGAAACTGCTCTTATTTTGGGGCTATTTGTTGGTAATGTTTATTTTCATTGTTTTCGTTGCCTTCTTTTTGCTTAGATTTCCCAGTTTTTCCAGGCTTTCAGCTCATTCCCTCTGACTCGGCACTTTCTACTGAGCACAGTTCAGATATGGCTCTGTGACCATCGGATGGTCATTAGGACTCATTTATTCCCTCAGAACAGATCACTAGTCTTAAACCAGCCTTGGGCACTCTTTTGTACAGCGGCTCTAAAATCACTAATATTCACAGGTCTAAGTCATGCCTAATTTCTCCTATTGTTTCTCATGTGTGTCTTTGACGCACGTATTGAGGGTACAGATGTGTAGACGGAGGTAAGTCTCAAAATTTCAGCCTGTGTTTGGCTGCGTTTTCACTTTTAAAGATATAGTAAAAGAGATCATTTCTTTCAGTAAGGGAAAATTTAATCGGTACCACCTTTTCGTTAGCTGACATATAGATTTTCCTATTTGCTTTCTCCTGGATTATCTCTTGTGGTAAAGAAATTCCGCTGCGTATTACAGAGTTCCCCCAGCTAATTTTTTTTCCTGTGAAAGTTTCAAACACTCTGTTTTGCATTAAAGGAAGACTGCTATATGAACGGCGTACAGTTTTTGGAATCGTGTAAATGTCGCTACTGTTGTTGTTAGTGTTACTACCTTCCAAATGACTTGCACATTTGTTACTTTTTAAAGTTTTGCGCAGCTTTTTTTTCTTTTTAGCCATTGTAGCGTTTTGTCATGAAGCATAATTATGTGTGGTAGCCATTTCGGATGTGATAATGTAATGCGTGCAAATTTTTTTTAGGTTTGTGAAAGAAGCTTTTATTTTTCCTCAAAGCCGTTCATTAGATAATTATATATTATATTTTTACAAGTATTCAAAAGAAAATTTCATTTGATAAAGCTTCAAAATAATAATAATAATAATAATAATAATAATAACACATACATATAAAATATGGAAGAAAAATAATCTAAATAAAGACCTCGATACAACAATGAACCCTAATAAACTAGCTAACATACGAAGATATATTCTCAAAGCAAAAAAAAAAAAAATCAGAAATAGAAATAAAACAATTGAAAGGAAAAATACATCAGGAAAATCTAGATAGTAGCCACACAACAATGCCAAATAATGATATAAACACTGAGATAGTAAAACACGAAGACAACACTTTAGCCGTCCCAGTTATAAGTTACAGCTACAATATGCTTAATTGGACACTAAACGAACTATCGAAAATAGACAGGAAAAAGAGAAAAATAATGACAGGATCTAGAATGCACCACCCAAAATCTGACATAGAAAGGCTATATATACAACGTACAGAAGGTGGTAGGGGTCTTATACAGCTGGAAGACTATTATAAAATAACCACCATAGGACTGCAAAAATACCTACTTCAGAAGCAAGGAAAACTAATGCAAATAGCCACAAAACACGAGCAAAACAAAAAACTGTTTTCAGTATTTAAGGAAGCTGACAAATACAAACAAGAAGTCACGCTACCTAATAAAGAAGAAGAAGAAGAAGAAGAAGAAGAAGAAGAAGAAGAAGAAGAAGAAGAAGAAGAAGAAGAAGAAGAAGAAGAAGAAGAAGAAGAAGAAGAAGAAGAAGAAGAACCAGCAGCAGCTCTAAAACAAATGAAATCCAAACTAAACCTAGAACAGCAACGGACCATGATAAAACGATGGTAAGAAAAGCCCCTACACGGTAAATACTAGTCTAAACTAAATGCAAAAGAAATAGACAGAGAAAAATCCCAGCAATGGTTGAGAAGCTCAGGACTCAAAGCAGAGACTGAAGGATTTTTAATTGCTGCACAAGACCAAAGCCTGCCCACCAGAAATTACCAAAAACATATAATGAAAAGAAACATAACAAGTAACTGTAGAATATGTGGCGATGGACAAGAAACAATAAATCATATTATCTCTGGCTGCCAGTCCTGGCTAAGAAGGAATATATTCACAGACACGGCAGAGCTGGAACCTATATACACTGGAAGCTATGCCAACACTATGGAATAACAACAGAAAAAAGATGGTATAAACACACGCCAGAAAAGGTCACAGAAAACGAGAAAGCAACCATACTCTGGGATATGCCAATACACACAGCTAGAGAAATTAAGGCCAATAGACCAGATATAGTTGTCAAAGATCATGAAGGAAAAAATGCTTTCTAATTGATGTATCAATACCAGCAGATGACTACGTTTCCCTAAAAGAAATGGAGAAACTTTCAAAATACAAAGACCGGGAAATAGAGGCAACTCGAATGTGGAATCTAAAAACAGAAACAATTCCTATCATAGTTGGTGCCTTAGGTATAATAAAAAAAATATTCAGACAAATACATAACAAAAACACCAGGACTTACAAATATATATAACATACAGAAAATTGCACTACTGGGCACTGCACACATCCTACGCAAAACACTTTCAATGCAGTAACCATAAGAGTATCACAGAAAACCACAGCACATACCCAAGGCACACAGAGCTGCGCTCGGTAGTGAAGTGAAATCACGTTATAAAAATAAAACTACTGAATAATAATAATAATCATAATAATAATAATAATAATAATAATAATAATAATAATAATAATAATAATAATAATAGTCAAAACGAAGAGCGCGATTTTAGATGTTTTATTTTTTGAACAACATTTCGACAGAACGTCTGTCTTTCTCAAGTTCAAACCAAAAGGTGATTGAAAATTCAAAATTTCAGAAACCAAACGTAGACTATGAACGTCAGTAATCAGCGTCCATACGTTGATAGAATGACATCATCAGCTTTTGTCAGTTTTTTAATAAGCAGAAAGAAAGAAAGAAAAAGGAAGACGACAGAAAAAGAAAAGAAAAAGAGAAAAAGAAGAATATTCAATCAAACAGTTTTGTATAAATTTGATGATATTCTCCTGTCATCTTATTCATTCCTCCAGGGCGTGATGTCAATAATCCGCAAACATATTTCTCCTCATACATTCTGAGAAGTGAAAGTGGGGTACATTCAGGATATTTTTTGAGAATGTGCACTTTCAAATCTTCTTCAAAATTGCAGCCGCTTGAAACGAAATGTTCAGCAAGTTCTGTTGAACTACTGTTCTTGTGCCTGACGTCGAATCTGTGCCCATTAAACCTTTTGTTTAATTGTTCCGTTGTACAACCAACATAAATCAAGTTATGTTTCGTGCATTCTGCACCGTACACTAAATGGGAATCTTTGCAGGTTCCCCCTTCTGTATAAATCATAACATTTCTATTATGATTTTTGATGGTATTCACTTCACTCATGTTGTTGCACAATGAACAGGGCTTACCTCTCTTGCGGCTGTTCTTTAAGGTACAGCGTGTAGATACTCCAATGTTCGTTTTCTTGGAGTCAGATATAGAGGTCAATAATTCTTTTATGTTCTTATTCCGTCGAAAGGCTACAATGGGCGGCTGAGGAAATAGACAAATACATAACAAAAACACCAGGACTTACAAATATATATAACATACAGAAAATTGCACTACTGGGCACTGCACACATCCTACGCAATGTTCGTTTTTAGTGATTAACTGGCACCGACGTTTCGCTGGCATTTCAAAAGTGTTGCATGAAAGTTACCAACATGTGGTGAAAAAATATCCCAGTTTCAAACAAACATTTCCTCAGCCGCCCATTGTAGCCTTTCGACGGAATAAGAACATAAAAGAATTATTGACCTCTATATCTGACTCCTGGAAAGATTCCCATTTAGTGTACGGTGCAGAATGCACGAAACATAACTTGATTTATGTTGGTTGTACAACGGAACAATTAAACAAAAGGTTTAATGGGCACAGATTCGACGTCAGGCACAAGAACAGTAGTTCAACAGAACTTGCTGAACATTTCGTTTCAAGCGGCTGCAATTTTGAAGAAGATTTGAAAGTGCACATTCTCAAAAAATATCCTGAATGTACCCCACTTTTACTTCTCAGAATGTATGAGGAGAAATATGTTTGCGGGTTATTGACATCACGCCCTGGAGGAATGAATAAGATGACAGGAGAATATCATCAAATTTATACAAAACTGTTTGATTGAATATTCTTCTTTCTCTCTTTTTCTTTTCTTTTTCTGTCGTCTTCCTTTTTCTTTCTTTCTTTCTGCTTATTAAAAAACTGACAAAAGCTGATGATGTCATTCTATCAACGTATGGACGCTGATTACTCACGTTCATAGTCTACGTTTGGTTTCTGAAATTTTGAATTTTCAATCACCTTTTGGTTTGAACTTGAGAAAGACAGACGTTCTGTCGAAATGTTGTTCAAAAAATAAAACATCTAAAATCGCGCTCTTCGTTTTGACTATTTACCTTCGTGAAGAGTTACGTCAATGCTTTTTTTAAATATAAAAATCAAGTAGATTGAGATGATTGATTTTATGGTACACAGAATAAGAATTGGAACATACAGAAATTCTAGAAGTCACCAAAGCAGCCGGGTGTCTAAGGAAAATCGTAATGTAAATTACAGCTTTTGCGTTTTATTCCTTCTCACAGTTGGCTTGTCAGCCCTATTAGTTTCGCTAGACCCCAGTGTTGAACCCAATCCTGGACCAATGGACTTCGTACCATTCAAATATGAATCAGAAATTGAGAAATCGACATTTCTGTCAGTGAAAAAACTTAATCGTTTTCGTGCTAGAATCAAGAGCCACCTATCCTTTCTGGAAAGATGCAAACAAGAAAAAGTTATACCGGACGGTCTTACATCAAACATACCAATATGTACATCAAAGCCTGACAACTCATTGCTTCAAAAGTTTAAATTAATTGGTGAGAGCAATTCATTTAACATAATGGAAGCTATTATTGAACACTATCGTTCAAAATTAAAACAACTTGGTACAGACATTAAAGAGATTTCGAGTGTCCTTGAAAAGGTATGTTCTAAAAATCGTTTGAATTTTTTGTGGAACTGTTTGGTGAACTTTGAAAAAAAGGAAATTTCGGCCCTGAAAACAAAAAAAAGAAAAGAAGCTGAAGAAGTTGATTTCCCATTCCCCTGAGCCAGTGGGCAAGGGAACATTTTGGTTGAGAAGATTTGCTTTGAAATATGAGGAGAAGTCGTTTTTACTTTCAGGACAAATGTTATGTGATAAACTCATTGACGCCGGGTTGAAAATCGTAACGGAAAATTTTCCAGAAATTCCAATACAACCAACCATTTTTTCTCATACGGAATTTCTAACATACAATCCACACCGCACACTGTTTATCCATCACACCAGGAACAATCATTTTGTTTTATCAACAAATTTTTTTGGAGATGTTTATATTTATGACAGTTTGAATTTACCAGTTTCACAGGAACTAATGGCACAAATAACAACGTTATATTCACCACAAACAAACATTATTCCTACAATTCAACAAGTTCATATCATGAATCCCCAAGTTGGCGCATATGATTGTGGCCTTTTTGCCCTAGCGTATGCATTTGAACTGGTCATTGGAAACGCTCCAGAAAAATTTCTATTTGATCAGTCAAAAATGCGAGCACATTTAAGATTTTGCCTCGAAAACAATAAATTTGTTCCTTTTCCGAAAGTAAAGGTTTTTCAAATGTCTACTAATACCACAGACGTCACTCACTTTCTATCATCCACCCAAAAATGGATTACCCCTAGAAAGACGACTAAAAATTGTAACGTCTCACATGACCATTCAGAACAAATTTTGTCACCGAATAGGTTCCACGTTTTAAGTGAAGATTACGAGCAACACTCAAAAAGTAGTCAGGAATCTAAAGAAAAAAAGACTCTGAAAACCACTTGCCCGAGAAAAACCATCACATTAGAGAATAAGTCGGTTATAAATTTATCCAAATTAAAACTTTCGCCCGACGATGTCTCAGTCTTAGAGCTTGGACTGAGTTTTTGCCCAAGCACTAAAAATTTCGACAAGAATAAACTAGCTCAAGGGCTATTTCAGTTTGTCCGCCGCCACAAGCTGAAAGAATATTTTTTTGAGAAGACTGGTAACGAGGCGGCAGAAAACCCTATATTTCCTAAAAGTAATGATGATGATGATGATCGAATCTGGCATAATTGGATTGAAAAGAATCCCAATTGGTATCCAGATAAAGTTCGGGAGGGACGTTCACAAGCACTACTAGAATTTCTTGAATCTTGTCAGGCAAGCATTAGAGAAAGCCTTAAAACAACTGGAAAGAAATCCTGGAATAACCTCACAAATTCCCAGCGTTATGCACTCCGACGTCTAGCTAATAACGATTCTATTGTTATTAAGATGGCGGATAAGGGAGGCGCTATCGTCATTATGGACAAAAGTGAGTATATTTCGGCTTGTGAAGAAGTTTTAAATGACAAAACTTCATATGAAGAATTACCTGTCGATCCAAACCCAAATTACAGAGAGGAACTTGACAAAATAATATTGGAAATGGAGGAAAACAATTTCGTTAGTAAGGCTGAATCTAGGATTTTAAGGTCTGAAAGAAGAACACCTGTATTTTATGGTCTCCCTAAAATACACAAAAAGTTCGAAAAATTTCCTCCAATGCGCCCAATTTGCAGCGGATATGAATGTTGTACGGCCAAAATTTCGGAATGGCTGGATGGCTTTCTACTCCCGTCGCAAAAAGATCAAGTTCCTATATTCGGGACACTTTTGATTTTGTATCTAAAATCAATAATTTTTTTAAACGCCGAGGCCGTGTTGAGAACTGCTTTTTGGTAACCATGGATGTTTCCTCCTTATATCCTAATATTGACCACAATGAAGGGGTAGAAGCATGCATGGATGCCTTTGAGAAGCGGTCAAATAAAAGTGTTCCAACAAATTTGCTCTGTAGATTATTGAGGTTTGTGTTAGAAAGTAACACAATGCAGTTTAGACAAAGATTCTACCACCAGACGAAGGGTTGCGCCATGGGTACCCCCACGGCAGTTAATTTCGCTAATGTCTTTATGACAAATTTTGAGACAAAGTTACTGAAGACATTCAAATCCCTTCATGGTCATGAACCAATACTCTGGTTACGGTTCATTGACGACGTATTTTTTGTCTGGGAAGGATCACAGGATAGTTTAATGGACTTCTTGCATTTCTGTGATTGTTTTGCTAGAAACTATGGCTTTAAGTCCAATATAAAATTTACGTCTAGTTTTTCAAAAACTAGCGTTGAATTTTTGGACACGAAAGTCAAGTTTTCTGGAGGCAGAATAATGACAGAGTTATTTTACAAGCCAACGTCATCCCACATATATCTCCACCGCCGCTCCGATCATCCACATCATCTTATTCGGTCAAATCCGAAATCCCAATTTTTGAGGATATAACGGATTTGCACTGACATAGGGGATTACTGGAAACATGCAAATGCTTTTGTATGTCATTATGTTAAACGAGGTTACAGTGAATCACGTTTAAAGGAAATAGCAAGTGAAATAGCTAAGATTAGCAAAGATAGTAAAACCTACATGCCTAATCTTAGCAAACAAAATACAACAGATTACAGAATTCCTTTAGTGATTAACTGGCACCGACGTTTCGCTGGCATTTCAAAAGTGTTGCATGAAAGTTACCAACATGTGGTGAAAAAATATCCCAGTTTCAAACAAACATTTCCTCAGCCGCCCATTGTAGCCTTTCGACGGAATAAGAACATAAAAGAATTATTGACCTCTATATCTGACTCCAAGAAAACGAACATTGGAGTATCTACACGCTGTACCTTAAAGAACAGCCGCAAGAGAGGTAAGCCCTGTTCATTGTGCAACAACATGAGTGAAGTGAATACCATCAAAAATCATAATAGAAATGTTATGATTTATACAGAAGGGGGAACCTGCAAAGATTCCCATTTAGTGTACGGTGCAGAATGCACGAAACATAACTTGATTTATGTTGGTTGTACAACGGAACAATTAAACAAAAGGTTTAATGGGCACAGATTCGACGTCAGGCACAAGAACAGTAGTTCAACAGAACTTGCTGAACATTTCGTTTCAAGCGGCTGCAATTTTGAAGAAGATTTGAAAGTGCACATTCTCAAAAAATATCCTGAATGTACCCCACTTTCACTTCTCAGAATGTATGAGGAGAAATATGTTTGCGGGTTATTGACATCACGCCCTGGAGGAATGAATAAGATGACAGGAGAATATCATCAAATTTATACAAAACTGTTTGATTGAATATTCTTCTTTCTCTCTTTTTCTTTTCTTTTTCTGTCGTCTTCCTTTTTCTTTCTTTCTTTCTGCTTATTAAAAAACTGACAAAAGCTGATGATGTCATTCTATCAACGTATGGACGCTGATTACTCACGTTCATAGTCTACGTTTGGTTTCTGAAATTTTGAATTTTCAATCACCTTTTGGTTTGAACTTGAGAAAGACAGACGTTCTGTCGAAATGTTGTTCAAAAAATAAAACATCTAAAATCGCGCTCTTCGTTTTGACTATTTACCTTCGTGAAGAGTTACGTCAATCCTTTTTTTAAATATAATAATAATAATAATAATAATAATAATAATAATAATAATAATAATAATAATAATAATAATAATAATAATAATAATAATAATAATAATAATTTCAATCAGAAACAGAGGGGTTTATCATAGCAGCCCAAGATCAATGCCTACCTACAAAGAACTACCAGGCCAACATATTAAAGAACGGCAGCTCCCCATTATGTCGTATATGCCAACAACAAAATGAGACCATCGATCATGTTGGCTCCATGTGCAGTCTGCTTGCGCCTACAGAGTATCTCAACAGGCATGATAGAGCTGCACAATATATTCACTGGGTAATATGCAAAAACCTGGACTTGCCCCATGATAAAAACTGGTGGGAACACAAACCACCCCCAGTACTTGAAAATGATCACATTGCACTCTTCTGGAACTTCACCATTCAAACTGACAGAAAGATAGACGCAAATAGGCCAGACATCATACTGAAAGACTTCAGACAAAAATCATGCCTCCTGTCCCAATTGATATAAACGTATCTGTCAAGACCTACCTTTTGGATTGAAAAACTGAGCAAATATAAAGATCTTGAAATAGAAATTAGCAAAATGTGGAATCTGAAGACGAAAACAATACCTATTGTCATAGGTGCCTTGGGAATGACAGCGAAACGGGCTGATTACTACCTAGCTCAGATACCAGGAAACCCCAAAATGGCTGAAGTTCAAAAGATAGTGCTCATGGGAACTGCCCATATCCTACGTAAAATACTGTCTATGTGATCTCAAATTTTAAAGCAAACACATAATTTTCTTATGGTTTCTTAAACATTCACTTGAACAAAACTGTACAAATCCAAATATATGGTACTCTAGGCATAACACCTACATGAACTTCTAACTTGTTGTCTCTTGAGGTCTCTGGGTGAGACTTGGATCCAACTTGTACAAATGCAAAACAAAAGTCAAACATAAAATAATAATAATAATGATAATAATAATGATAATAATAATTTCATTTATTTGCCACAAGGGCGAAGGATGAGGGGACAATACAGAGACAGACATAACGTGTGGAGATTTACATATAATGAAATGATAAAAAGTATGTATACAAAGTGTACATTGAAAAAGAAGGGACATATGCATAGCATACAAAGGTAAAAAAAATGGCGGCTGGATGATACAGATGTGGCCCTCCTGATACAGTACCGTTGTCGACTCATCACCCCCTCTAAGCAGCTGCGCAAAGTGCTGCTGAAAAGCCGCACACATCTGCTTGGAGTCGCATGGTGCGCGTCCATCCGGATCCGTCAAAGACCTGATCGTGGTTTTGTTTCCACGTCGCATCTCCACCTAAAACAAAGATATAAAACAATGGAATGAATGGCACTAAAAGCAGTATACACGAGGTTAGGTGTGGACACTCAGAGCCTTAGCTAGCAACCGACCTTGTGATAGCGTCACGATAAAAATACAGGTGATTGCACAACCTTACAAATGTTACCTCTAAATGCGTGATGTCAAAATTAAATAATAACCACAACTGCGCTAAGAGGATCAGAACTGTTAACAGTGAAGGCGTCACGCACGGCAGGCAAGGAGTAGCTGATCAAGCTCCAGCAGGTCGTGATCAGGACCAAAATTGCGGTCAAAAGTGCAAAAGAATAAAGAATGAAATGGGGAAAAGATGTAAGCAAAATAGTAATAGAATGCTGGCTTAAAAGTGAGCCAAATAAAACAGACTTCATGAATCGAATGAAGAGAATATGGGATGTCTACAGAAAGTTTGTCTCTTAGGGACAGCAAGGATTATCAGGAGGGTTCTAAGCCCTTGAAAGGCAACTGAATACTGTGAATACCTAAGATTACAGGTAGTAACCTTCTACCCACATAAATCCTACCAGGAATAAGACCGAACCCGAGCCAAACCAAATTAATAAAATAACAATAAAAGAACAGATATTATGGTACACCGAGGACGTTTAACAAACCCGTCCAAACAGGAGTATCAACACCCAAACAAACCCTGTGGATAAATAATATCCAAAAAAGAAAGAAAATAAAATAAAGGATGTGTTAATCCTTAACGCAACTAGTAGACAATCAACACTACTAAGCAACAAGAAGAGAAAAAAATACTTACGTAAATACAAAATCACAGAACAAGGTATATCTAAAGTAACAGAACAGCTAAAGGAAGATACCCTCGCCAAAGCACAAAGTCTCCTCCGGTATGAAAAACGACAACGTTCCTTATATCAAAACAAATAGTCCAACTTCAATCCCAAAAGATTCTACCAAGAAATTGGCAAAAATAAAATAAAGATCAATGCAGCACCAAACGCGCAAGAAGTGGAATAATTTTGGAAAGAAATATGGTTGGCGAAGGAACAACCCAAGAAAAGATCTATCAAAATAACAAACACAGCACCTGAACAACTGAAGAGGTCATTCAGGCACTACAAAATCTAAGCAACTGGAAGGCAGCCGGGCACAACAAGATCTCCGACTTCTGGCTAAAATACCTAATAGGAATACGTAAAACGCTAGCTGAGAAATTTAATGAAATACTAGAAGAGACAGAGACAATGTCTGAATGGCTCATGGAAGGGAAAACTATCTTAATTCCCGAATCCACCGAAACGGTAAACCCACAAAATTAGAGGCTGATAACTTGTCTCCCTACAATTTACAAAGCCTTTACTGCAATAATATCGCAGAGAATCGGCAAACATCTGGAAGAAAAAACCTGTTTCTAGAAGAACAGAAGGGATGCTGCTGGGACTCATACGGATATAAAGATCAACTATTGATCAATAAAGCCATAACTGAAGACAGTCATAGGAAAAAGAAGGGTCTAGGTATAGCTTGAATCGATTGTTGAAAGGCTTTCGATAGTATTCCCCACACATGTCTCCTAGAAACACTAGCCATGAACAATATAGCATTCATAATCATAAAATATATAAAACATTCCATGAATAAGTGGCAAACAGTACTATAGCTCCAGGCAAAAGGGTCTCATAAAAACCAAAGCCATCTCCATTAGAAGATGGATATTTCAGGGAGACACGCTTTCTCTACTCCTTTTCTGCTTGGCACTGATACCTTTATCTGACATGTTAAACAGAACTGGATGTGGATACAACTGTTACGGCAAAACAATCAGCCATTTCTTGTATATGGATGATTTAAAACTGTATGCTGCAAATGATAAACAGTTGGAAACCTTACTACAGACAGTACATGGATTTACCAAAGAAATGCACATGAAATTTGGTTTAGAAAAATGTGCCAAAGCTACCTTGAAAAGAGGAAAACTAGTTAAGAGTAACAACATCATACTAGATAAGGTAAATGAAATATGAGAATTAGACTAAAGCCAGACATACAAATACTTAGGAATCAATGAACTAGATACGATACAGCACACATAAATGAAAGGAATACTATAGATGAGTTAGATTAATATTGAAAACAGAATTCAATGCGAAAAACAAGATAATAGGTATCAACACTTTAGCCGTCCCAGTTATAAGTTACAGCTACACTATTCTTAACTGGACTCTAAATGGACTAATCAAAATAGACAGGAAAACAAGAAAAATAATGACAAGATTTAGGATGCATCACCCAAAATCTGACATAGAAAGGTTATATATACAACGTATCGAATGTGGTAGAGGTCTTATACAGTTAGAAAACTATTACAAAATAACCACCATATGATTACAGAAATAACTCCTTCAGAAACAAGGAAAACTATTACAAATAGCCACAAAACACGAACAAAACAAAAATTGGTTTCAGTCTTTAAGGAAGCTGACAATACAAAAAAAAAAAAAAAGAAGTCATAGTACCGAACAGCTATAAAGGAAAAAAAAAGAAACAACAAAAACTGTAAAACAACTGAAATCCAAGCTAAAACTGGAACAACAGCGTATCATGATAAAACGATTGCAAGAAAAGCCCCTACATAGCAAATATTGGGTCAAGCTAAACAGAAAAGAAATAGACAGAGAAAAATCCCAACAATGACTGAGAAGCTCAGGATTCAAAGCAGAGATTGAGGGATTTTTAATTTCAGCACAAGATCAAAGCCTTCCCACCAGGTATCACCAAAAACACGTAATGAAAAGAAATACAGCAAGTAACTGCATAAAATGTGGTGTCAGAGAAGAAACAATAAATCATATTATGTCTGGCTGCCAGTCCTGGCTAAGAAGGAATATATTCACAGACACGACAGAGTTGGGACCTATATACACTGGAAGCTATTCCAACACAATGGAATAAGAACAGAAGAAAGATGGTAGAGGCACACCCCAGAAAAGGTCACAGAAAATGAGTGAGCAAACATACTCTAGGATATACCAATACACACAGATAGAGAAACCAAGGCCGGATACAGTTGTCACAGATCATCAAGAAAAAGATGTTTTTTAATCGAGGTATGAATACCAACAGATGACAACGTTTCACTAAAAGAAACGGAGTAACTTTCAAAATATAAAGAACTGGAAATAATGATAACTCGAATGTGGAGCCTAAAAACAGAAACAATTCCTACTATAGTAGGCGCATTAGGTATGATAAAAGAAACAACATTCAGACTAGCTAAACAGGGCTTACAAGTATATATAACATACAAAAAATAGCACTACTAATCACCGCACACATCCTACACTTTCAATACAGTAAAAATAAGAGCACCACAACAAACCACAGCACATACCCAAGGCACACAGAGCTGTGCTTGGTAGTGCAGTGAAAGCACGTGATAAAAATAAGACTACTGGATAATAATAATAATAATAATAATAATAATAATAATAATAATAATAATAATAATAATAATAATAATATTTTAAAAAGGATTAACGTAACTCTTCAAGAAGGTAAATAGTCAAGACGAAGAGCGCGATACGATTGTATAGATATTTTATTAGTTGAACAATATTTCAACAGTACGTCTGTCTTTGTCAAGTTTAAAATAAATGGTGATTAAAAATTCAAAATTACAGAAATTTAAACGTAAAGTATGAACGAGAGCAACCAGCGTCCATACGTTGATGGAATGACATCATCAGTTTTTAAGTTTTATAACAGGCGGAAAGAAAGAAAAAAATAGAAAAAGGAAGACGACAGAAAAAAAAGGAAAAAAAAAAGAGAGAAAGAAGAATATTCAATCAAACAGTTTTGTATAAATTTCATGATATTCTCCTGTCATCTTATTCATTCCTCCAGGGCGTGCTGTTAATAACCCGCAAACATATTTCTCCTCATACATTCTGAGAAATGAAAGTGGGGTAGATTCAGAATATTTTTTGAGAATATGCACTTTCAAGTCTTCTTCAAAATTGCAGCCGCTTGAAACGAAATGTTCAGCAAGTTCTGTCGAACTACTGTTTTTGTGCCTGACGTCGAATCTGTGCCCATTAAACCTTTTGTTTAATTGTTCTGTTGTACATCCAACATAAATCAAGTTGTGTTTTGTGCATTCTGCAGCGTACACTAAATGGGAGTCTTTACATGTTCCACCTTCTGTATAAATCATAACATTTCTGTTATGATTTCTGATGGAATTCACTTCACTCATGTTGTTGCACAATGAACAGGGATTACCTCTCTTTTGGCTGTTCTTTTAGGTACAGCGTGCAGATACTCCAATGTTCGTTTTCTTGGAGTCAATAATTCTCTTATGTTCTTATTCCGTCGAAAGGCTACAATGGGCGGCTGAGGAAATATCTGTTTGAAACTGGGATATTTTCTCGCCACATGCTGGTAACTTTCATGCAACACTTGAAATGCCAGCGAAAAGTCGGTGTCAGCTAATCACTAAAGGAATTCTGTCATCTATTGTATTTTGTTTGCTAAAATTATGCGTGTAGGTTTGACTATCTTTGCTAATCTTAGCTATTTCATTTGCTATTTCCTTTAAACGTGATTCACTGTAATCTCGTTTGACATAATGACATACAAAAGCATTTGCATGTTTCCAGTAATCCCCTATGTCAGTACAAATCCGTTTTATCCTCAAAAATTGGGATTTCGGATTTGACCGAATAAGATGACATGGATGATCGGAGCGGCGGTGGAGATAAATATGGGATGACTATTCTGCCTCCAGAAATCTTGACTTTTGTGTCCAAAAATTTAACGCTAGTTTTTGAAAAACTAGACGTAAATTTTATGTTGGACTTAAAGCCAGTAGATCCTGTGATCTTTCTCAGACAAAAAAATACGTCATCAATGAACCGTAACCAGAGTATTGCTTTATGACCATGAAGGGATTTGAATGTCTTCAGTAACTGTCATAAAGACATTAGCGAAATTAACTGCCTTGGAGGTACCCATGGCGCAACCCTTCTTCTGGTGGTAAAATCTTTGTCTAAACTTCATTGTGTTACTTTCTAACACAAACCTCAATAATCTACAGAGTAAATTTGATGGAATACTTTTGTTTGACCGCTTTTCGAACGCATCCATGCATGCTTCTACCCCTTCATTTTGGTCAATATTGGGATATAAGGAAGAAACATCCATGGTTACCAAAAAACAGTTCTCAATACGGCCTCGGCGCTTAAAAAAGTTGTTGATTTTAGATACAAAATCAAAAGTATCCCGAATATAGGAACTTGATCGTTTTGCGACGGTGAGTAGAAAGCCATCCAGCCATTCTGAAATTTTGGCCGTACAGCATTCATATCCGCTGCAAATTGGGCGCATTGGAGGAAATCTTTCGAACTTTTTGTGTATTTTAGGGAGACCATGAAATACAGATGTTCTTCTTTCTGACCTTAAAATCCTAGATTCAGCCTTATTAACGAAACTGTTTTCCTCCATTTCCAGAATTATTTTGTCAAGTTCCTCTCTGTAATTGAGGTTTGGATCGACAGGTAATTCTTCATATGAAGTTTTGTCATTTAAAACTTCTTCACAAGCCGAAATATACTCACTTTTGTCCATAGTTACGATATCGCCTCCCTTATCCGCCATCTTAATAACAATAGAATCGTTAGTAGTTAGACGTCGGAGTGCATAACGTTAGGAATTTGTGAGGTTATTCCAGGATTTCTTTCCACTTGTTTTAAGGCTTTCTCTAATGCCTGCCTGACAAGATTCAAGAAATTCTAGTAGTGCTTGTGAATGTTCATCCCGAACTTTATCTAGATACCAATTGGGATTCTTTTCAATCCAATTATGCCAGATTCGATCATCATCATTTTTAGTAAACATATGGTTTTCTGACTCCTCGGTACCAGTTTTTTCAAACAAATATTCTTTCAGCTTGTGGCGGCGGACAAACTGAAATAGCCCTTGAGCTAGTTTATTCTTGTCGAAATTCTTAGTGCTTGGGCAAAAACTCAGTCCAAGCTCTAAGACTGAGACATCGTCGGGCGAAAATTTTAGTTTAGATAAATTTATAACCGACTTATTCTCTAGTGTGATGTTTTTTCTCGGGCAAGTGGTTTTCAGAGCCTTTTTCTCATTAGATTCCTGACTACTTTTTGGGCTTTGCTCGAAATCTTCACTTAAAACGCGGAACCTATTAGGTGATAAAATTTGTTCTGAATGTCCATGTAGGAAGTTATAATTTTTAGTCGTCTTTCTAGGGGTAATCCATTTCTGGGTGGGTGATAGAAAGTGAGTGACTTCTGTGGTATTTGTAGACATTTGAAAAACCTTTACTTTCGGGAAAACTCGGAATTCTCCGACGCAGGCCGCTCCCGTGTGCAGGTCGCTTACGAGGCAGACCCCACTCAATAATAATAATAATAATGATGATGATGATGATGATGATGATGATGATTATGATGATAATGATAATAATAATAAGAAGAAGAAGAAGAAGAAGAAGAAGAAGAAGAAGAAGAATGCCCTGATGCAGTACCAGGCAGTGGCTCCCATGGGTTCAAATCTTAACTGATTGGAAATGTTATCATCCATATTGCTTTGTCTTGGTATAAAAGATGGGCTACAGCAAATATTCTTCTCAATACCACAGATTTGCTTGTCAGTTGCTTGAACTTGACCAGTTGAGCATGTCCTTTAGTGGCTGACCATATGTGCATCTCTGATCACGAGCAGAAGTAGTGGGGGAGCATAATAACTATGTGCTGAGAGGAATTTTTCGGGTTTGAAATGTGAGTGTTTCGTTCAAAATCCTTAAACAACCCTTATTCAGGGACCTTTTGAGCGGGATGGGCTACTCGACCTGAAGAAAATTCTAATTGGGCCCCACTTGCAATGTCATGCGTTGTTTATCTTGTTATGAGGTCACCATGTCGCGCACACATGGTTGTGATTCATATGCCTGGTGTACCCTTATCAGATGGGTTGTCCTGATGTGCATTCTGGGTATCACTTTGATGGCAGTACTGCTCTCTCACTCAATAATAACAACAACAACAATAATAATAATAATAATAATAATAATAATAATAATAATAATAATAATAATATGGCATAGATAAGTGTGCAATATTAGTCATGAAAAGGGGACAGATACTCAACCGCTAAGACATTCAATTACCAGATGGACAGACATTAAAATAATTAAAAGAATGAGAGAGTTATAAGTATTTAGGAGTACTACCTATAGAAATGAAAACGAAAATTGAGGAGTACATCAGAAGGGTAAGGAAGCTAATGCAATCAAAGCTAAATGGTCCGAATCTAATGAAAGCTGTAAATACTTGGCCAGTATCATTACTCAGCAGCTTTTGTAGATTGGACAAAAACTGAATTAGCAAAGCAAGACAGAATAATTAGGAAGGAATTCAATATGAATGGAGGACTCCATCCAAGAGCAGGAGTAGCAAGATTATACTTACCTAGAAAGAGGACTAATATCAATAGAAAGCTGCGTGTAGTTAGCTAGAGTAGATATATACTCATATGTAGACAATAGTAAAGAAAGTTTATTAAATGCCGCTTTATTTACAGCAAGACGTAGGCGAACCAAAAAACCAAACGAAGTAAAAATACCAAAAAAGAGAACAAAAGTTATCTGACTGGCAGGAGAAAGTTTTACATGGTAGGTTCCCAAAGATAGTTGCAGCAAATATAGTAATGAGACATGGTTATGGTTGCAGAAAGGAAGGCTGAAAAGGGAGACAGAGAGTGTGTTAGTAGCAGCACAAATTCAAGCATTAAGGACTAATTTGATAAACGCAAAGATAGACAAAAAACAAAAAGATTCCCGATGTAAGTTATGAAAATCAAAATAGGAAAGTGTAATTCATATAGTAAGTGAATGTAGCATGCTGGTACAGAAAGAATACAAGAAAAGACATGACAACGTAGGAAGAGAAATCCAATAAGAGCTATGTGGAAAGATATGATTCCACCGTACTGATAAAAGTTTGAACTTGAAAGTAAGAAATATGAGATGTTGACTTTCAGACTGATAGAGTAATAGAACCTAGTAGATAAAGAGAATAGAAAGTGCCAGATAATTGACTTTACAGTCCCAGATGATAAGAAAATCTATGCGAGAGGTATAGAAAAATATCAGGAACTAGCCATTGAATTACAGAGACTATGGAAAGTGCGGGTAAAATGTATCCTTAAAGATTTGAACAGATGGATAGAGGAAATAGGTATAAAACCCAGTTTAGTACAACTCCAGAAAAGAGTGTTATTATGGATAGCTAGGGTACGTAGGAGGTTCCTGGCATCTAAGGATTTTTTCTCTTCCAACAGAAGAAGAAGAAGAAGAAGAAGAAGAAGAAGAAGAAGAAGAAGAAGAAGAAGAAGAAGAAGAAGAAGAAGAAGAAGAAGAAGAAGAAGAAGAAGAAGAAGAAAAAGAACTCTCCGCGCTGAATAACAACATGGATGTGCTACACTGGGTTCTCCATTCAAAGCAAATCTTATCTAATGAAGGAATCTGTGGAAGACCTGAAAGAAGCGGCCTTTTAATGAAATTAATCACAAAAACGCAATTTTACTGTCATACAAAGCACAGCTTCTCCTATGCACGATGTCTCAGTGAAAAATGCGAAACACACACGCGAAATCAACATCAGAAAGTTTACAAATTATAAAATATAAATGGAACAAATCAAGAAGTACATAAATTGAGTAATTACGCATACACTCGAACGTCTACACAATCATATATACATTTTAATTCCCATAGGACTACACATACATTCCAATGTTTACACAACTACATGAAATTTACACGACACACATACATGCATATGAAAACACGTGTCACAAACGAAGCAAAAACAAAACAAAAACATTTTTTTTATTTTTCGAACTAACACAGACAGAGTGAACAATACATAAGTTTTAAATCACCACAAAACACTATGCCCGGAGATAAACCTATCAACAAAAAAATACAGACAAATACAGATCTGTTAGCCTTAAGAAGCTACGTTACGAGCAATGTTTTCATGCAGAGAACTTGGAGGCGGTGTTGTCTCAAAAAAATTAACTCTAAACAGACAGATCTGTCCCCTAAGATCAACGTCCAAGCTGGTTTATACCTCAATGATAACAAAGCAATATACAAACCTACTTAAACTGGACACAAAAACACCTTGAAGTAAGACACTACATAGACTGTAACAAACTTGCCAAGAAGAAACATTATGAAAAGGAAATTACTAACTGAATTAGAGATTGACCAAATTAAACAATCAGTAAGGGATAAAAGGAACGAAGTTGCAGCTAAAGAAGATACTACAGAGGAAATAATTCAAGACCAACCCAGGTCTGATGAAAATGCAATAATGATTGAAAGAGTTACTGTAAGTGATAAGCAGTGAAATACTCTCTGAATCAACCATAAACACTAAGGCAGATGAAAATCAAATAGATGAATAAAGTCATGCAGAAATTGACCCAACAGAACTACATAATCTAAAAAAACCAAATCATGATTGAATGGCTGAAAAGTAAAGAAACCAGTATGAATGAACGCGACACTCTCCCCAAAATTCGCAATTCTAACTAAAACCTGAAATTAATTGGTAAAATCCGCCTTGCACTTAGGGATATAATTTAACCACCTGTACTATGCATACGCGAAAATCTCAACAATTCTATGTAGTGAAAACTACAACATTCCTACAAAAAGCCTACTTGGCAAGAGCGTATTCAACACCAAATTCAGCTACTTAGGTCTGACATAGAGTGTTTAAAAACCTCAAGTTTTACAAGACTATCAAACCAACAAAAATCCGAAGATTAAAGAAAATATATATGAAAACCATATTTGACATCGATACTACTAGAGAAACTATCAAGTAAACGGTATGTGCTAAAGCTGCCTGCACAGCAAGGTATGAAAAGCGCGTTAGATTCTTCAAGAACAACATGTTCAAAAATAATCCAAAAAAAATTTACAGGAAGAAAGGAAAAATACCGGTTAAAGTAAAGTCTGTCCCATCAAAAGAAGTGCAGGAATTTTGGAATGACATTTGGGCAGAAGCAAAACCACACAATGAAAAAGCCCCTTGGATTGATATTTACAGATTTAGCCTCCTTAAAAGAGCAAAAGTGGGAGGGTATCAAGGCAGAGGATGTAAGATCTGCTCTTAGGAGGTCAAGCAAATGGAAGTTTCCAGGAAAGGATAAAATTCCTAACTTCTGGTTGAATGCCTTCCCAGAGAGTTATGAACTGCTAACAAAACTTTACAACAATGTTTTGCAACAACCTAGTATGATTCTGTCTTGGAAGTAGGAACGTTACACAATAACTATTATGGTGTAACGTTCCTACTTCCAAAAAATGAAGAAACAAATGAACCAAAAAATTGTAGACCTATAACCTGCTTAACAACAATGTATAAAATACTAACATCTGTCTTGACCAAATATACCTATAGTTTTTTGAAACAGTGTTAAATTGCACCCCGTTTCTCTGGGCAGTTACTACAATTCATTACACGGATTTTCTCATGAAAACATTATAAAGATATTGTCAGTTATTTAGTCTCTCAGTGCTGATCTTCCAGAACTGAGCCATCAAAGCATCCTCTACCGATAGTTTGTCAGAGTAACGTCGTGACAAGCTATAATAATCTGGCGTAGTAGTTCCTTGTGTCCATCGCCTCATGGCTGATTTTTCAGGACATTTCACACGTTGACAGTGATTATTATCTTTACGACTTAGATGAGATCTTAACGCTAAATATTTCAAATGTAATTATAAAGTTACCTCTCTATAATAATAGGAAAGCTTCTAATTAGACATACGTGACAGTCAACATTGTCTCGGTCTATGTCGTCAGTAATTCTAGTCTGGTTAGTATTACACATTTTTGTGAAATCTTATTTTACTTTATGTTAAAATATATCATTAATATTTCTCTTCTCCTCTTGGCTTACTTGTCTTCAAAATGATGACAGTATTTATCAAAGGAAGGGTGACACGAGGTCACATACTTTCAAAATTTGAAACAATCTAGTTAAGTATTTCAGTAACTTGTCTCTATCTAACATTGTACAGTGACATTGTTTTCCAAAGTACATGCACAAGGCTGACAGACAATCTGTTATAAGAAAGTGCTTCACTTATGAAAGTCAAGTATGCAGAGTAATTAACTCAAAATATATTAATACATTTAATTCATTAAAAAAAGCTCAAAAGATAATTTCTTACCATTTGCGAGAAAGAAATTCTAAAATTGCACAAAAAGCAATACATTCCTATTTTCCTTCATTTTAAAACTATTTTCCACAAGTAAGTGATTTTTCGATTCCTTTTATACGCCATATTTAATTTTTTCTCAATTTGGAAGTTTACACTCGTTCATAAAAATATATAAACAAAAGTGTTATCTTCCCATTGTAAATGTATATATAGCTCGTAAAAGGCATATATAATATATATATATATATATATATATATATATATATATATATATATATATATATATATATATATATATATATATATATACACTCGTAACAGTGTGTAAAATTTTATATACCGACTTGTAAAAATGTTTAGAGGTATTCGTAAAAGCATATATAATCATTTGTATCAGCTTGTATATCACTCGCAAAAGTATAAACTTCTCTTAAAAGTAAAAGATGATGATGATGACTAAGAGAAGGGGGCACAAAACAACGTTTGTTTTGTTCATTTTGTTAATTAATTTGATCTTATTATGAGTCTGTAAGAAATTAGTACCAATAAGTTCCAGAGAAAATTTTATCTTATACGATGTGTGCACGTGTGTGTGTGTGTGTGTGTGTGTGTGTGTGTGTGTGTGTGTGTGTGTGTTTGAAGGCTTGTGTCCTAGTGGTTAGGGTATTCAACTCACGATCGCAAAATCACTGTTTGAATACTCAGACCGGCCTGGTGCGGTTATGTTATTAAACAAAAACATTTCAGTTTGCTCCAGTCCATTCAGCTGTAAATGTGTAACCCTGCGACGGACTGGTGTTCCGTTCAGAGGAAATGTTGACTTGCCTGCCTAGCCAGTAGAATGGCATTATTCGAAAGCTACAACAATGCAAAGAAGTGTATTGTGACCAATAGTGTAAGAAAATATTCGATAGCCTTTGATACAGTGATATCTAATTCTATCTATCTATCTATCTATCTATCTATCTATCTATCTATCTATCTATCTATCTATCTATCTATCTATATATATATATATATATATATATATATATATATGCATGTATGTATGTATGTATGTATGTATGTATGTATATACGTACGTATATATGTATGTATATTTACAGCCAGTGTTTCGGATGTTACCTATGTTAGCCATCCGCAAAAGCGGAGTGTAAGCCTCTACCAATTTAGTGATTCAAAACTTGCGAAGACTAAACACACAATATAAAGATAGAGAATTTAATAACACATACACCTATTAAAACGGAATTTATGACTCTCACTAATTCCGACATTCGCTTCAATATAAGTACAATGCATAAAACCACATTTCCAGGACTTTCTCACAGAATTCCATGCTATTTGATAGAAAGGAATTAAAAAAATAATTAAGTTGGGTTTTATATTTTCGTGGCTACATTGAAACAGTGTTTTACAGAAAAAGTTTCCAGAAAAACGCTGTCATTCTAATATGGCTATCGGACTTAGGCCCAGTCATGGTATATGCACTTTAGAAGCATACAGCATAGATTTTAGAGCATATATTTAAGTTTAGTTTTGGTCTTCTTAAAAAGTATGATATGAAGAAAATATTATTGCTCTATATCCACATAAACATGAGGGGCAATCAGCTAAAGTCCCGACGTTCGCTTTAAATATTGGGTCATCCCATAAATAATGCGTTTTTTTTATACATCTTTTATTTTTCAAAATTAAAATAAGCAAAGTTCCTTTTTAATCTAAAATATACTCTCCTTCATTTTCTACAATGCTCTTCCATCTATCTTTTCCAAAATTTACTTGTCCGTGATGAAAAAAACTCCTCTAAAGAATTCATATTTTTTCCGTCCAAATGATTTTGAAGACTGCGGAATAAATGATAATCAGATGGAGCAATGTCCGGCGAATATTATACGTGGTGCATCGTTTCCCATTCAAACTGCTCCAGCCTTCGAGTGTCGTCCTCGCTGTATGTGGCCGAGTATTATCCTGATGGAAGAACACTTTTCGTCTTGAAACCAAAGAGGTCGTTTTTATTTTAGCGCTGACTTAAGCCGCTCAAGCTGTTCGCAGTAGATCTCCTTTGTTATCGTTTGGTTTGGGTTTAAAAGTTCAAAGTGGACTAAACCCTTCATATCCCACCAAACAGATAACAACTCATTACGTGGGTGAAGACCTTCTTTTAGCCTGGGGTGCCGATGTTTCTCCTTTCCCTATCCACTGTCTACGGCGCTTAACATTTTTGTAGAGAACCTATTTCTCATCACCTGTTACTATTCGGTCCGAAAAAGGGTCATTCGTAAGACGTGACAGCAAAGAAGAGCACGCAATCACTTTATGCGCACGAAAGTTTGTGAGAAACCCATTGACTCAATCTGCTGACTTTTCCGATGTCACGCAGGTGTCGATGAATGGTTGAATGACGAAATCCAAGCTTCTCTGCTAGTTCATCAGTCACGATGGATTTTTTTTGTTCCACCAGGGTTTGCAGGACGTCCTCGTCGAGCTCTACAGATCTTCCAGGATGAGGCTCATCTTCTAGGCTGTAGTTTTCGGCTCGGAATTTCTGGAACCACCGTTGACACTGGCTTATGCTTATTGTCCGATCCCCATATACTGCATTAATATTCCTCGCACTTTTCGTTGCGTTGTTGCTTTTATTGAACTCATAAAGCAAAATATGCCGAATATGCACCTTTGTCACTTCCATTATAACTTTGAAAAACTTACTGTTAAAATCGAACTGCACTCTTCAAAATTTGCATTAAGAATAAGTACTAGGTAAAATTACTACCTGCTTTTATAGCAAGTTGATGCACGTAGTTTATCCCGTCCCCCTCCGACTTTTAGTTCAGGTAATTGAAAAAACTCCATTATTTATGGAGGCTTTACTATTGTCGAACATCTCCGCAGGCGAAAGCTAATCCCTAACATAGCTAGGATTGCATTGCAACAACTTGCTCTTCTCGGCAGGGTAAGAAGATACTTCAGCTCCCAACAATTATTGGCACTCTACAAAGCTAAGGTGAGTCCCACAACGGAGTAACCACTGGAACCACGCTGCTGCACAAAAACAGATATCGTCCAGAAATGGTCACCGACTTATTAGCCACTCTCAGTCACTCCTTAGACTCCGGTTTATGTGTCTTGTCTCTTTTTCCCACCTTTTCTACCGCTGCAATAAGGATATTTTCTCTTCGGAGCTGGCTGCGCTCATATTACCTCTACTCATGCATTCTTCATCCACTTTTTTTCTTTCATCACCTATGTTGCTATGTTGTCTCACTGATTTCAGAATGATATAGTTACTGCCCATTTCTTCAGACTCAGCAAGGCATAAAAAATACGATTCCAGAGATAAATGAACATTCTCAAGACGATAACTTCAGTGTTTTAAGACAAATAACAGTGATTGTATCTTATACGGTTATTATTATGGTTTCTTGTCAAGCCGATGAATAGCCACCATTTCAGTGCTTCGTAAATGTATGTCGATTACACGCTCAATTCATGCAAATGGACTATGTCAGCTAAATATTAATTACTGTATTCTTTTTCGAATTAATTGCCAAAATAACATGTCTAGTTGATTATCTGTTAATTATGATTTCACATTTTGGTAACCGAGTTTGATGTCAAAAAGAACACTCCCCACCAAAAAAAAAATTACTTCACTAATTGTCTTCTAATTTCAGATTGAAATAAACAAAATGTGGCTTTCCC
Organism: Octopus bimaculoides; assembly: GCF_046866305.1. NCBI lineage: Eukaryota > Metazoa > Mollusca > Cephalopoda > Octopoda > Octopodidae > Octopus > Octopus bimaculoides. Next base: position 78,444,213 of record NC_142935.1, read on the forward strand.
TGAAAACTTCAGTTTCTATTTGGCTGGTTCTAGGGTTATTTTTTGCTTATCATCCAAAACTTTATACCGAAGGTAAGTTATAAAAGCTAATGATTCATTGTCAGCAAAGCTGACCGCAAACCTCTGCACAATTCATAAGATAAAAACATTGAAAGTGACTTGAAAAAAACACCATATTTCTATGTTACAGGATAAATCTACCAAGGCTACTCCTTCAATGTAAGGCTACTCCTTACATGGTAATACAATATTTAAATAGGTGTTCGTGAAGACAGACCAAATTTGCAGATGCTTTCGAATTTGGTTTAATTTCTAATTTTGACTTAGAAGAACTTGTCTTCTGAATACCGAAGCATATTGTACTCAGCCTTCATTTTACTATTTCAGCAACTCAGTCTAACCTCTTACACCACTGTATCCACTATCTGATTTTGATTTCTCTTGAATTTCACTTTGAATTTCATATCATATACGTTGGTGCTAATACCTCAAAGAAAGGTACAACAAATGTTATACAATTTTGTTTAGAAAGTCTCGTGGAAGACTGCTTGTAATAATACCGCGTAATTTCAGTTTTATAATGAATACTGAAGCAGTTATTGTTAACCCGGCACTCCATTTAACCCCATCACTCGGCCTGTAAACTTTAACAGGTTATGCTATGCTGCAAGCCTAATAGCCAAGTGTCCAGTTTAAGGCTTACTTCCTCTTTTCCTCTCTCAAGGTGACCCTGAAAACTATCATGAACGCCGCCCTTGCCTCTGTGGTCAATACATTACTTATATGTGTGAATCTCTCTCTCTCTCTCTCTCTCTCTCTCTCTCTCTCTCTCTCTCTCTCTCTCGCTCACACACACACACAAATTGAAATATAACAGAAAATTATATCAAACTACCGGTGAATTCGTTCCGCTAAAAATAGTAACCATATTTCTATTAAATTACAATCTACTGTGTTTAAAATGTAAGTACACGCTAAATAATGTAATTCAAATTATATTAGGTTTGAGCAGAATGTACAATGATCAGGAATGGACATTTTGACCGTTCATCAATGCCGATTTAGATCAAAACATCAATAACTAAATAGAAGCTAGCGGTCTGAATTCAAATCGCGCCTATCAATCCAGGGCTTTGGACTAACGACACTGTCATTACATCGGATGGCATTTTTATTTCTGCTCTTTGCGTTTTGAGCTCATATCATGCCACAGCGTACATTAGTAACAGACTTAATCCATCATCCAGTATAACATCATCGCACTGTATTTTGGGTGCCTTTAATAGAGTCGACATAGTTGTAAGCATTCAGATGAGGTCTCCAGTTTGAGGGTGACTTCCTCCCACACGAGCCCCCGAGATTCTGTGAAAGGGTCACAGGCTCTGCCTCTCCGCAGTCTAAAAGAAGGAGAAAACGATTATAATTAGTTACAAATCGAATATTCCCGGTAAATTAGGTTTTTTTTATAACATTTTCATTAGGAATTTGTTTTGTTTCAGAAATGAAATGTGATCAGCCTGTAGATGTGATCATTTTAATTGACGGTTCTGATAGCATCAGTGACAACGATTGGGTGAGAAGCAAAAATTTCGTGAAAGAATTGATCGATAGTTTTGACATCGGTCAAGACACAATACATGTCGGAATCATTGTTTATTCGAGCAATATTGGAGATGTTATTGGCTTGAAAAAATTTCACTCTAAGGAAACGTTAAAGTTTCTGGCAAACCGACTGCATCATCCCAAAGACGGAACAGATACGGCAGCTGGAATCAGGAAGGTAACCAAAATGATGGAGGTAAGTCACAATAAAATTTATTCGACACGCGAACGAATCCTGAACATGTATAGGCGCATGCGTGGCTGTGTAGTAACAAGCTTGCTTCCCAATCACATGGTTCTAGGTTCAGTCCCACTGCGTGGTACCTTGGAGAAGTGTCTTCTATTATAGTCTCGAACAAGAGACTATAAACAAGAAGAAAATGGGGAGTATATAGATATAAATTAATTTATTAATATATAGTTAATTAAAAATACCTACAATTGTTTCAATTTTACTCAATACTAATTATAAATTTATAAATAAAATAAAATTTGCATTTAGAATATCATATGAGTAATTGACATAAAAGGTTTACATGTTAGGTTGAGATTTTAAAACAGACTGAATAAACGAAGATATGTTTATATGTGTGAGTGGGTGTTAAATATATTTTATAATAAAATAAAATACGAATAAAAATAAAAATAAATAAGACAAAATGTGAATAAAAATACACAAAACAATATAGCCGTTATAAATTTCTATGTCAATAGATTTTACCAAGCAGTCGTGATCTCCACTCCCTTCTGCGGGTGTGAAACCTGGACTCTTTACCGAAGTAACGTCAAAAAACTAGAGCGATTTCACCAACAGAAGCTCCATTCTATTATGAATGTCAAATGCTATTGAAGATAAAACAAATATTATATAATAAATTATTCTTTCTGCAAAGCAAATAAGAACCAACTTAATCAAATCTTTATACTGATCTACTGCCAAACACTTTACTAAGGATAACAAATATAGTGAAATAATAATAGATCTATAAGAATTGTTTTTTCTGTATCCCAGAACAATTGGATAGTTTCTATAATAAAAGAAATATGAACAATACTAACTCGAATAGATCTGATTCTAGTAATGACAGCAGGGAAGTAACCCATGTAAATTCCCTTTTTAACAATAAAGCTATAAATAATGTTACAATAAACGTTAGTAATATGGGTACTGATTATAGGATAAATGATATAAATAAAAGATGCGATTGTAAGTTTAAGGAAAAATGTTATTTTAGTAATATA